>NC_134896.1:3359930-3429930 GCF_041734735.1 Babylonia areolata | reverse complement strand
CAGTTTGGTTTTCCAGTCAGACTTGGGAGAAAGG
Source organism: Babylonia areolata (assembly GCF_041734735.1). Lineage (NCBI taxonomy): Eukaryota > Metazoa > Mollusca > Gastropoda > Neogastropoda > Buccinidae > Babylonia > Babylonia areolata. Next base: position 3,429,896 of record NC_134896.1, on the reverse strand, counting down.
GCGAGAGTGGGATTCGAACCCACACCCCCACAGACACTGTACTGGCAGATAAAGCGTCTGATCCATTCTGCTGTCTTGCTTCCCAGACAAGAAGATATTCTGCAGATGACGATTACCCACCCTGATCTGTCAGGCAACAAGACATTCTGCAGACGACAAGAACACCAAGACTTACCTTTCCCTGTCATTTTTCGTGATTTTTTATTTGAAAATGACACTTTTGCTGTTCTGGTTTCTTCCTTTAAATTTTGAACAACCATTTGTGGCATTAATGACACATCAAACCATTCATTTACTTTATAAGAACAGTTTTTGGTTTCTTTCTGGGTTTTTTTTTTGTGTGTGTGTGTGTGTGTGTGTGTAACATTTGTGACTGTTGTGTGAATAATTTCCCATTTTTCTTCAAAATTTAGGGGATGTGGCTTATATAATGACACACTCAATAGCCAGATTTTTATGGTTCATTTAAAACATTCTACAATAAAAGATACACAGACGGCGAATGACTGAAATAAAATTCAAAATTTAACAAAAAAAAGCACAAGCCTACTTGCGTGAATTGACCATGACGGTGAAGATATCTTCCTGCCAGAAAGCCTGGTGGTCATAGTGCAGAGGGTCTCTGTGGATGACCATGTCTGTGTGCAGCTTGCTCAGCTCTCGACACACCTGGTCCACGTACTCTTCGTCCTCGCTGCTGAACGACAGGCACACGTCGATCGTCTTTTCCAGCTTGGCTACCGGCATGCTGGCCTGGGGAACAGTTTGCAAACAACACTCAGTTACCTGTGTGTGTGTGTGTGTGTGTGTGTGTGTGTGTGTGTGTGTGTACTGGTGGAAAGCCCTGTTTTGTTTTCGTTTTGTTATTTCATCATCATTAAATCAGCCACCACCAGTCTCACAAATGGAGACCCTGCTTCACAGAGACAGAACCCATCTATCAAGATGTGAAACAACAAATGCTCCTTGCAAAAAGCAAGAATGAAAATGGACTCCAACTTCTTCAATTTTGACAGGTAAATATGAACACCTAGGAGAGATAGTGTAACCTAAATAAATAAACAGACATAATAAAAATAAAAAAAATCAAACCCATGCATGCGACTGCACCTTCAATTTCACACTTAATACTACAACATAACAAAAACATCTAGAAAAAATTAATAAAAAAAAAGACTAAAACACCACCTCTGCCTCTTTGTTCTCCCATTTGGCTTTGAGGGCAGCAAAGATTTCAAGAAGCTCGAAAGAGAACTCGGAGGATGCGTGGGGATTTTTGGCGTAGATGACGATCTTCAGAGTGGTGAGGGGCAGGCCTGCTTTGATCCAGTGACAGGCTCCAAGCACTATGGCCCTCAGTGCGTACATCTCCGAGTGGCCCTGAGAACAACGCACAGCAAAGTTATCATGTCTGGAATCAAAATTATCATGTCTCTCAGTGCGTACATCCCTGAGTGGCCCTGAGAACAACGCACAGCAAAGTTATCATGTCTTGACATCAAAGTTATCATGTTTCTCAGTGCATACATCTCCGAGTGGCCCTGAGAACAACGCACAGCAAAGTTATCATGTCTTGACATCAAAATTATCATGTCTTGACATCAAAATTATCATGTCTCTCAGTGCGTACATCTCTGAGTGGCCCTGAGAACAACTTGACATCAAAGTTATCATGTCTTGACATCAAAATTATCATGTCTCTCAGAGCGTGCATCTCTGAGTGGCCCTGAGAACAATGCACATCAAAGTTATCATGTCTTGACATCAAAATTATCATGTCTTGACATCAAAATTATCATGTCTCTCAGAGCGTGCATCTCTGAGTGGCCCTGAGAACAACTTGACATCAAAGTTATCATGTCTTGACATCAAAATTATCATGTCTCTCAGTGCGTACATCTCCGAGTGGCCCTGAGAACAACGCACAGCAAGCTGTCAGGCGCACACACCACCTGTCTTGACATCAAAGTGGTCAGTAAATGTGACTGACAGGAACAAGATATTGAAGTGATAAAACACCCCACACAATCGTGAAACTAACACCACAGTATTCACCACTATTCATAAACACGAGACAGGTGTGTTTCCTGCAGCTGTACCTGGTTCAGATATCTCAGACAGGTGTCAGGTCAGTGCAGCTATACCTGGTTCAGATATCTGAGACAGGTGTCAGGCCAGTGTAGCTATACCTGGTTCAGATATCTGAGACAGGTGTCAGGTCAGTGTAGCTATACCTGGTTCAGATATCTGAGACAGGTGTCAGGTCAGTGTAGCTATACCTGGTTCAGATATCTGAGACAGGTGTCAGGTCAGTGTAGCTATACCTGGTTCAGACATCTGAGACAGGTGTCAGGCCAGTGTAGCTATACCTGGTTCAGATATCTGAGACAGGTGTCAGGTCAGTGTAGCTATACCTGGTTCAGATATCTCAGACAGGTGTCAGGTCAGTGTAGCTATACCTGGTTCAGATATCTCAGACAGGTGTCAGGTCAGTGTAGCTATACCTGGTTCAGATATCTCAGACAGGTGTCAGGTCAGTGTAGCTATACCTGGTTCAGATATCTCAGACAGGTGTCAGGCCAGTGTAGCTATACCTGGTTCAGATATATCTGAGACAGGTGTCAGGCCAGTGTAGCTATACATGGTTCTGATATCTGAGACAGGTGTCAGGTCAGTGTAGCTATACCTGGTTCAGATATCTGAGACAGGTGTCAGGTCAGTGTAGCTATACCTGGTTCAGATATCTGAGACAGGTGTCAGGTCAGTGTAGCTATACCTGGTTCAGATATCTGAGACAGGTGTCAGGTCAGTGTAGCTATACCTGGTTCAGATATCTGAGACAGGTGTCAGGTCAGTGTAGCTATACCTGGTTCAGATATCTGAGACAGGTGTCAGGTCAGTGTAGCTATACCTGGTTCAGATATCTGAGACAGGTGTCAGGTCAGTGTAGCTATACCTGGTTCAGATATCTGAGACAGGTGTCAGGTCAGTATAGCTATACCTGGTTCAGATATCTGAGACAGGTGTCAGGTCCTATAACTGGCTAAAATACCTGACACAGGTGTGAAGTCCTATACCTCAGACAGGTGATGTCCTATACCTCAGACAGGTGATGACAGGTGATGTCCTATACCTCAGACAGGTGATGTCCTATACCTCAGACAGGTGATGTCCTATACCTCAGACAGGTGATGTCCTATACCTCAGACAGGTGATGACAGGTGATGTCCTATACCTCAGACAGGTGAGGTCCTATACCTCAGACAGGTGATGTCCTATACCTCAGACAGGTGTAATGTCCTATACCTCAGACAGGTGATATCCTATACCTCAGACAGGTGATGTCCTATACCTCAGACAGGTGATGTCCTATACCTCAGACAGGTGATGTCCTATACCTCAGACAGGTGATGACAGGTGATGTCCTATACCTCAGACAGGTGATGTCCTATACCTCAGACAGGTGATGTCCTATACCTCAGACAGGTGATGACAGGTGATGTCCTATACCTCAGACAGGTGTAATGTCCTATACCTCAGACAGGTGATGACAGGTGATGTCCTATACCTCAGACAGGTGACGTCCTATACCTCAGACAGGTGATGTCCTATACCTCAGACAGGTGACGTCCTATACCTCAGACAGGTGATGACAGGTGACGTCCTATACCTCAGACAGGTGAGGTCCCTACACTGGTACCTGGTTGCCAGAGGCCAGCAGGGGGGTGATGACGGTGGTGTCCTGGTTGTGGAAGACAGGCATCATGGCACGGAACATACCGCTGATCTGCTCTGCCAGCTTCTCAAAGCGGTTCAGTCTGCAGCAACACAGGGACACACAACTTTCACTTTTGCTTTTGTTTCTTGGAATTAAAAAAAAAACAAACATTCTATATATTTGCATTGCATTGTACTGTAGTGCTCTCATTGTAAAATATATGGGTGCGTTGCACTACAGGGATGAGATCTCCCTGGAGAAAGCAGCTCGAATTTCACATAGAGAAATCTGGTATGACAAAAGAGTGACACAATATAATTTTCTACAGAATTTAAACAGGGATAACCCTTTTGTTGTCGTGGGTTCTTTTACGTGCGCTAAATGCATGCTGCAAAGGAGATCTTAATCAAAATGACTGGCATCTAGACCATCACTCAAGGTCTAGTGGAGGGGAAGAAAAATGCTGGCATAAGTGGGAATTTGGCATTTGTTCATTCATGAACAAAGCAAGTCAGTCTTTCTCTCACTCTCTTCTTCTACTGCATTCATGTGCATGAGCGGACTTTCACAGGTCTGACCATTTTTACCCTGCATGCAGGCAGCCATACTCAGTCCTTGGGTGCCCATGCTGCATATGTACTGATTTCCAGAACCCACCAAACACTGATATGGATCACAGGATTTTTAATGTGTGTAGTTGCTCTTCCATGTTGTTATACACATGAAGGGAGTTCGAGCACAAGCAGGTCTGCAAATGTGCTGACCTGGGAGATCAGAAAAATCTTTTCCCTTAACCCACCAAGTTCCATGACTGAGATTTGACCCCATAACCCTCAGACTGATACTTCAGTGCTTTAACCACTAAGCTTTTGTGTCCATCATCTCTCTCTGTGCCTCTCTCTCTCTCTCTCTCTGTCTTTCTCTCTCACTGTCTCTCTCTCTTTCTTTCTTACTTTTCTGTGAGCACACCACACAGTCCATCTTCATCACAGCTGACATGGCACCTCATGGATAGATGGACACGAACTGTCATTGATCAGAACACCAGGGTAGACAGCTATGACACCTCATGGATGGATGGACCAGAACTAAGCCACTGATCAGAACACCAGGGTAGACAGCTATGACACCTCATGGATGGATGGACCAGGACTGTCATTGATCAGAACACCAGGGTAGACAGCTATGACACCTCATGGATGGATGGACCAGGACTAAGCCACTGATCAGAACACCAGGGTAGACAGCTATGACACCTCATGGATGGATGGACCAGAACTGTCGTTGATGAGAACACCAGGGTAGACAGCTATGACACCTCATGGATGGATGGACCAGAACTGTCATTGATCAGAACACCAGGGTAGACAGCTATGACACCTCATGGATGGATGGACCAGAACTGTCGTTGATCAGAACACCAGGGTAGACAGCTATGACACCTCATGGATGGATGGACCAGGACTAAGCCACTGATCAGAACACCAGGGTAGACAGCTATGACACCTCATGGATGATGGACCAGGACTAAGCCACTGATCAGAACACCAGGGTAGACAGCTATGACACCTCATGGATGGATGGACCAGAACTAAGCCACTGATCAGAACACCAGGGTAGATGGGTGTCATGCAAGTAATGCCTCTGAAACAGTGCAGATGCTGGGGCAGCATAAAAAAACAAAGAATCTGTTATGATTGATGGTCTGGAAATCATCCTGATGGGATGCAGTAGCGTGCACTGATCAGGGTTTTGAAGCCACATTTCAGGTAGTGTGTCAATGGGTAAGGCACTGTACTCTGACATTTCCTCTCTCCACCCAAGTGTGAACCGAACTTCACCTGGAGAAGTTAACTTTCCATACGAACGGCGAAAGAGACGACGTTAACAGTGTTTCACCCTAATTACCATCATCAAAATATTGCAAGCGGAAGGCTCTTATACTGAAGACGTGAATGTTGACAAAGAATACCACAATTCTGACGACGGAAGCTAAAGGTTGGGTCATTCAGACACCCACTGGACATCCGAGAGGTCTGTGTAGAGGAGAAGAGAGGACTGGCCGTACAGAGTGAGTTAAAGGGCGGAAGGTGAGGATTGACTCCGAGCCCTCGACACAGTGGATATGAATTCACTGCCTTCCTGTGGCCAGCCCTCGACACAGTGGATATGAATTCAATGCCTTCCTATGGCCAGCCCTCGACACAGTGGATATGAATTCACTGCCTTCCTATGGCCAGCCCTAGACACAGTGGATATGAATTCACTGCCTTCCTATGGCCAGCCCTCGACACAGTGGATATGAATTCACTGCCTTCCTATGGCCAGCCCCCGACACAGTGGATATGAATTCACTGCCTTCCTATGGCCAGCCCTCGACACAGTGGATATGAATTCACTGCCTTCCTATGGCCAGTCCTAGACACAGTGGATATGAATTCACTGCCTTCCTATGGCCAGTCCTAGACACAGTGGATATGAATTCACTGCCTTCCTATGGCCAGTCCCTAGACACAGTGAATATGAATTCACTGCCTTCCTATGGCCAGCCCTCGACACAGTGGATATGAATTCACTGCCTTCCTATGGCCAGCCCTAGACACAGTGGATATGAATTCACTGCCTTCCTATGGCCAGCCCTAGACACAGTGGATATGAATTCACTGCCTTCCTATGCCCAACCCTCGACACAGTGGATATGAATTCACTGCCTTCCTATGGCCAGCCCTGAACAAAGTGGATATGAATTCACTGCCTTCCTATGGCCAGCCCTGAACACAGTGGATATGAATTCACTGCCTTCCTATGGCCAGCCCTGAACACAGTGGATATGAATTCACTGCCTTCCTATGGCCAGCCCTAGACACAGTGGATATGAATTCACTGCCTTCCTATGCCCAACCCTCGACACAGTGGATATGAATTCACTGCCTCGATCGCCATAAAAGGTGATGGGACCTTTGACCATTAATTGCTTAATATGACAGGTGCAAAAGCTGAACAATCAAAGCATTGGACTTTCAATCTGAAGGTCCCGAGTTTGAAACCTGGTCACAGCGCCTTGTGGGTAAAGGGAGGAGATGTTTCTATCTCCCAGGTCAACAGATGTTCAGACCTGCTCATGCCTGAACCTTCTACGTGTGTATATGCAAGTAGAAGATCAAATACGCACGTTAAAGATCCTGTAATCCATGTCAACTTTCTCTGGGTTATGGAAACAACATACATGGCAAGCACACGCCCCAAAAAACGGAGTATGGCTGCCTACATGGCGGGGTAAAAACAGTCCTGCACATAAAAACCCTCTTGTGTATCCTAGTGACGTTGGGAGTGGCAGTCCACGAATGAAGAAGAGTAAGTTTCAGTTTCAGTTTCAGTAGCTCAAGGAGGCGTCACTGCGTTCGGACAAATCCATATACGCTACACCACATCTGCCAAGCAGATGCCTGACCAGCAGCGTAACCCAACGCGCTTAGTCAGGCCTTGAGAAAAAAAAAAAGAAAAAAAAGGTGAATAAATAATAGATAAGCTTACATAAATAAATAAATAAATAATAATTATGATATAAAAAAAAGGTAGTAGTAATGATAATAATAATAAAATAATAATAATAAATAATAAATGAATAAATAGATAAATAAGACAACAATGATGATAAATAAGCAAATAAATGTAAAACATGAAGACACACATTCACACATACACCCACACATGCAGTAACAGATATGCACTAAACATGCAGTTTCACAGATATGAAAGCACAGTCAAATACATATAAACGTACATGAGCTCCAACACACACACACACACACACACACACACCACACACATTACCCTGCACCTCCTCTACCCCCCTCCTCCACACACTCATTTCTAGTCTATGTATCGCAGCTTCCACGGCACATGCACACAAACACACACACGCATACACACACACACACAAACACACACACGCACACAGAAGAGTAAGAACTGTTTGATATGTGGGAGTGGCAGTCCACGAATGAAGAAGAGTAAGAACTGTTTGATATGTATTTGTGAACGTGAGTGGAAAGCTGTCACCTCTCAAAGCAGACGAGCTGCCTGTAGGGAATATGGGGAGGCAGAGGATGAGACACCCAACAGTTGAAAGCTTTGCGCAGGTCCGACGCCTTGTTCTTGGCCAGTTCCACCACACTCAGGTCCAGGTTTCGTCGCAGTGCGCCAATGAGTGTGCCCGGCACAGGGGCGTAGTCACCTGTAATGGTGTCAAGGTCAGGCCAGGTGTCACAATATTCACCATGACAGGTGTCACAACCACCAACCCCTGTTCCAGAAAAAAGGTGTGGTTTTTTGGTTGTTTTTTGTTTATTTGGTGCCCCAGGAATGTGGAACATTTTGTTTTCTGTATTTCATTGACAAATGAATGATGATGGTGATGATGATAAATGATGATGAGGATGATGAGGATGAATGATGATGGGTGATGATGATGAATGATGATGATGAATGATGATGGGGGTGATGATAAATGATGATGATGGGTGATGATGACGATGATGATGATGATGGCGATGATGATGAATGATGATGATGGGTGATGATGATGATGATGGCGATGATGAATGAGGGTGACGATGATGAATGATAATGGGTGATGGGGATGATGATGAAGATGATGGGGGAGATGATGAAAATGATGGGGGTGATGATGATGATGATGGGGGTGATGATGATGATGATGATGATGATGTGTGTGTGTGGAATCCCCCCAAAGTCCACATCCCAATTCCAAGAATTGACTTGTTCAAATCCAGTCTGGTTTACTCAGGCACCACACTATGGAACTCACTCCCAGAAACAATTAAACAACACCATTGCCCAACCACCTTCAAAAAACATTGCCTTTCCCACCTTATGCCATAACGTGTAATGTAAATCGTTCATTTTATTGATACTGTTTGTCAAATGTGTATGGTTGACTGAGAACCTTCCTCACCCTCTATCCCCCATTCTGGTGTGTAGTGCGGTGTGTGTTGTGTGTGTTTGTTTCTTTCATTTTGTTCATTTTCTGTCCTATGCATTTTACTAACACCATGCTTGTGCCTGTATGCCATGTTTGTTTGTGTGTGTGTGTGTGTGTGTGTGTGTGTGTGTGTGTGGCTGTTGTTTTGTTTTGATTCATGCATATTTTTTCCTCTGTTATGTATCTCTGTTAACACCATGCTTTCATTTTTATCAAATATTGTGTAGTGTAGACCCTATTCAGGGTGGGGACTGCATGTAAAAAAAGCACACCAGTGCTTATCTATAATCCTTGAAATAAAGAATTTGTCTTGTCTTGTCTTGTCTCTCTCTTTCTGTCTCTTTCATGTAAACACACACACACAACACACTTTTACACACTTAAACACTCTCTCTCTCTCTCTATGATGTGGTGGTGGTGGTGTGTCCATCGAGATCGATGATGACCATCGTTGTCATCCAGCTGGGGTACACACACATGTACACACACATACACACACACACACACACACACACAAACCACACTTTCACACACTTACACACTCACTCACTCACTCTCTCTCTCCCCCCCCCCCCCACACACACACACAGACACAGAGAATAATCACCAGGAAAAGCAGAGACGAAGATGAAGTCGACTTTTTCCTGCTGCGTCAGCTGTGTGATGTCACCAAACAGCAGCTGCACCTCTGACTGTCCCAGCTGGGTGTGGAGACGGATCTTGTCCTTCAGCACCAGTCCCATCCTTCTGTGTCAGCCACTGCTCGCTTCACACTGGTGGACAGTCGTCATCATCATCATCGTTATCATCATCGTCATCATCATCATCGTCATCATCATCATCATCATCATCATCGTTATCATCATCATCGTCATCATCATCATCATCGACGGGCGCAATAGCCGAATGGTTAAAACATTGGACTTTCAATCTGAGTGTCCCGGGTTCGAATCACGGTCACGGCGCCTGGTGGGTAAAGGGTGGAGATTTTTACGATCTCCCAGGTCAACATAAGTGCAGACCTGCCAGCGCCTGAACCCCCTTCATGTGTGTATGCAAGCAGAAGATCAAATACGCATGTTAAAGATCCTGTAATCCATGTCAGCGTTCGGTGGGTTATGGAAACAAGCACATACCCAGCATGCACACCCCCGAAAACGGAGTATGGCTGCCTACATGGCGGGGTAAAAAACGGTCATACATGTAAAAGCCCACTCGTGTGCATGCGAGTGAACGCAGAAGAAGAAGATCATCATCATCATCATCATCATCATCATCGTCACTGTTATCATCATCACCAGTCCCATCCTTCTGTGTCAGCCACTGCTCACTTCACACTGGTGGACAGTCGTCATCATCATCGTTATCATCATCGTCATCATCATCATCATCGTCACTGTTATCATCATCACCAGTCCCATCCTTCTGTGTCAGCCACTGGTGGAACAGTCATCATCATCATCATTGTCATCATCATCATCATCATCATCATTGTCATCATCATCATCGTCATCCTCCTCATCAGCATCATCATCATCACCAGTCCCATCCTTCTGTGTTAGCCACTGCACACTTCACACTGGTGGACAGTGTTCGTCATCATCATCATCACCATCATCATGAACAGTTGGCATCATCATCATTGTCATCATCATCATCATCATCACCAGTCCCATCCTGTGTCAGCTACTTCACACGTCACACTGCTGAAACAGTCATCATCATCGTCGTCATCATCATCACCATCTTCATCATCATCACAACTATCATCAACATCACCTTCACCATCATCAGCATCACCATCTTCATCATCACCTTCATCATCATCATTACAACCACCATCATCATCACCTTCATCATCATCAATGATAATGATGATAAAAATGATAATAATTTAATTCATACAGCGCCCTTTCCTCCCAAAACATGCTCAGCATTGCTATGGACTGTAAAAACTGGTGTGCAAAAGATGCATTCACAAACAAAAACAACAACTTACAAACATAAACCTGTACAGACATCAAACCAAACAGCAACTGTAATTGGTGTTCATAGACACACTGTCTCATCATCATGTCCACTGTTAGTGAGGATACTGCTACTACTACGACTAATAACAATAAGGGTAATAATGATAATAATAATGATAATCATGACACTACAAGCAATAATAACAATAACAGTACAAATAATAGCAATAATGATCATAATGATAATAATAATGATGATACTACTAGTAATAATAACAATAATAATAATAATACAAATAATAGTAATAATGACAATAACACACACTGAGACTCAAACCTCCAAGACAGGAAGTTGTCATATTTACAATAAAAAGTTACATGTATATAGATAAGTATACAATCATTCAAATACTTGATACCATACACAAACAAGCTTGTGCGCTCACACACACTCGCACACACACACACACACACACACACACACACAGAGGAAAAGGTCAAGACGTACATTTGTGGATCAAGTGGAAGGCAGAAGGGGAGAGAATGCCAGGGAATCCAAGAGGCGGACTGAGAAGGGCAGTTTGTTCAGTGCTTCTGGGTGAAAATATAGGAAGAAATAAACATCTATGTTCTAAAATTGTTTACAATGATATTGAGTTAACTGGCTAAAAAACAAAACAAAAAACAACAACATTACGACATTTACAACCAAAAAATATTGTGTCAAAGAAAAGTCTTGGGTATCTGAATTTGGAAATTCTCCACCCCTTTGGAGAATGGTTTCACTACTGTTAACACAAACATCATACGTGTCAAAGACAAAAAGACTAGAAATGACATTTCTATGGATAAAGTTTATCAGTCAGTCAGGACACCTCTATTGCAGAAATCATATATATGCATTCACAGGACTCATAATTTACACTGCACACTACTTATCAAAAGTCTGAATTAAAAGCAAGCAGGGTTTCTCAACATAGGCACCCCACAGGGATGTGTTCTATCCCCACTGTTGTACTCACTATTCACACATGACTGTGCAACTCAAAATGAATGTAACACCATGGTCAAGTTTGCCGACGATACTACTCTAGAAGGGCTGATTACAAACAGTGATGAGTCAATTTATAGGGAAGAAGTACTGGAACTTGTCAGCTGGTGTGATCAAACAACTTAGAACTCAACATATCAAAAACCAAAGAATTAATTTTAGATTTCAGGAAGACCAGATCTGACCCCCTACCACTTGTCATTAAAGACAAGCAAGTACAGATCATCAGTGACTTTAAATTTCTCAGACTGATCATTTCCGATTTGAAATGGGAGAAAAATGCTGAAAAAATTGTTAAGAAAGCACGACAGCACCTGTACTTTCTTCAGCGCCTCAAAAAGTTCAGAATTAAAAAAGAAATCATGGCTGATTTCTACCAAGCAGTCTCTGAAAGTGTGCTAACCTTCGCTATTACTGTTTGGTACGGAAATGTACATTTCCAAGGCAGAAGTTGCAGCCCTTAACAGAATCGTAAAAACTGCCACCAAGATTAACGGGGCTGATCTACCTTCTCTAGAAGACATATATTATAAGCGGCTACTCAAAAAAGCAAAATCAATCAGCCAGGATGAATCACATCCAGCTTTTGGATTTTCAAGATGCTCCCCTCTGGTCAACAGTACAGTAGTATAAGGACAAAAACCAATCGCTTCGCCAATAGCTTTTCCCCCAAAGCAGTCAATGCCCTGTCTCTCAAACAAATCAAGTATGATAAATAGAATTTACAATCAACAACCCTCTACCTGAAGATCTAGTCATCAGCCCCATCCACATGTAATATGCGGCTTCTGTTCAAACGTGTGTGTGTGTGTGTGTGTGTGCATGTGTGTGTGTGTGTGTGTGTGTGTGTGTGCAGTGCATGCATGTGTGAGTATGCACAAGTTTTTATATTGATATGCACTTGCATATATCCTAATTTCTACTGTATCTGTGTTTGTGTATGATTTTCGATTTATGTTTGTATCTTGTTATGTATTATCCCCCCCAATATTCCTTGTGACCCCAGTACACTTGGTAGTGAAGGCATATTCTATTCTATTCTATTCTAAAATCAGAAGACTGAAACCAGTACGAACAGCAGACCCACAGCCAGTCGTCCAAATCAAAAACACTGCCCCAAGAGTGGCCATGGGCACATCAAATCAGAATTTTAGTTACAAAAAAAAAAAGAAAAAAAAATTCTGTGAAGAAATGCATCCATACTGTTTTAATGATGGGTTTTCTTCTTTTCATATTGTAAATATTCATAACAGACATTCAAAGTTTATTTTCAAATTTTGAAGCATGCAAGTTTAGCATTATCTGTTGTTTTTTGTTGTTTTTGTTTTCTTGTTATTGTTGGGTTTTTCCTTCTTTGGGGTGGGAAGGGGAGTTCAACATGGAGAAGATGCACAGAAATGGGAAGATGGCAGCTGAATAGACATGATCCCATATCAACATACATACATACATGTACACATGGATTACAGACCTGCATGCACACATAAAATATATGACATACAACATGTATACTTTTGACCCCTGACTGCATTGGATGTGACACATTTAGTCCCACCCTTTGAGGCTGCTTCAATGCTATAATAATGTCGGTGTTGTTTGTGAGAGTGGAACTTGGAGTCACTGGGTCAGTGTGTCACATGAAAACACTTGTGTTTTGTCATTGTGTCCACAGCACATGTCTTTCTGTTGACACTGAGAATGGTACATATGCATGACAGAATGTTTGCATGTTTGTATGTGAGTGTGAAAACACACACACACACACACACACACACACACACGAGTGCGCGCGCGCGCGCACACACACACACACACACACACACACACACACACACACACACACACACACACACACACACACAGAATATCACTACAGGTGTACACTATAAAACAGTATATTACTCTATTACTGTCGTGCTCAACAGTCTTTCAGAACAGACTTTACTTTAAATCTGGTTCATGCTGAAACTATCAAACTGCTGCTGTCACAAACAACACACGCTTTCCCATATCATACTCATAGTTTTATATTTTAGCTGGTCATAGGTAATAATCATTATTATCATACAAAGAGATATGAAGACCTATAATAAAGGAAACCATCACAAAAAGCACACACATATGCGTCCCCACTCTCCTTCCCCTTCCACAACACACACACACACACACACACACACCACTTCCTGTGTGTATCGCCAAGCGAACTTTGTTCGTCTACATGTACACACAGGCCTACAAGGCCTACAATCTACACTGTATGACAGTCCAAAACTGCTCACCAAGTGATGACAGCAGTTCTCTCTCTCACTTCTCTCAGAATACTCCGCAGTGACCGAAACCCGGATACTGTTTAATGGCCACTCTCTCTGCCTCGCTTTTCACAAAGGACACCTGTTTCCACCGACGCTACTGTCTGTCAATGGCGGCATCATTCATGAGGTGTTGGGCTAAATAAGTACCCTGGACAAAAAGTACTTCCTGTCCACATTTTCAAAGCCTCCCTCCCACCCCTCCCCCCACCCCCTCTCCCTCTGTATGCGCAGATTACACATTTTTAAACAATTCGTGTTGAAGGTTATTATTTATGAATAGGAGAATTTATCCGAGACAAATTTTGAAGTTTTGATCTTGTGTGGGCACATTTGATGGGATGCACCGCCCAAATGAACGACACCGGTTAAAATTACCGTCTCTTCGTTCCACTTACAATGAAATTAAATAAAATGATTTTTTTTTTAAGGGAAGTTGTGTGCTGAAGTCTGTTCACATATGTTATAAAAGTTTTGTATCTACATAGGTACGAACTGAGAGACGTACATATCAACCAAGAGTAATGGGGAAATGAAAATAGCAGTACCCAGCATGCACCAATTACCGTGCCAGTGTTGGCAGTTCATTGAGGGTGGTCATGTTTTGTTAGTCCGGCGAAACACACCATGCACATGTCATGAAAGTGAAAAACATTTACAACAGATTTGCGATATCCAAGAGCAGCGTTAAAGGAAAACTAATTTCTTGCTGTTGGGCACAGAAAGCAGGCACACAGTACGCGCGCACGTACACACTGTGACACACACACACACACACACACACACACACACACACACACGACACAGAGGCTACACTGAGTTGCGCGCGCCGCGCACACACCCTCACACACACGCGCACGCACATAACTGAAAGACAAAAGAACGGTTAAACTGAATAAAGAACACAAACTGACAGAGCACTTCCTTGGCTTTCAGTCCAGCGCACTACAGGTGCTCACAGCATGATATGCGACAGCATCTTTTCACCGAGCTGCTGTGCTGCGCGCGTGTGTGAGTGTGTGTGTGTGTACGTGTGTTCACGCACATGTACTGAGATTAGCGAGTTGGCAATGAAAAGTTTGCACACACTCACTGGAAGTCGATTCTCTCTGTGTCCACAAACTGAGCATGTCTCTCCTGTCTCAGAGTCGTCACTTTCCAGCCAAAAAGTCTGTGTCAGTGTATGTGGTGTCAGTGCGTGCCTGCAGCACGTTAGTGTGTGTGTGTGTGTGTGTGTGTGTGTGTGTGTGTGTGTGTGTGTTTCATACAGCTTCTTACACAGCTTATCATCGGTGTGAGACTATCATATGCCGAAATACCCGGTTTTCATCATTACGAGTCTGAAGCCCTGCAATCAGTAGCTGGCGGAGCATACAACACATAAACAGGCAGGTTTATGGTCTTTAGACCTACTTAGGAGCTCTGGTTGTTCACAGTTGTTGTTGTTGTCAGTGTTGTTGTTGATTTTTAATTTCCATCAGTTGTTTTGCAGACAGCACAGAAATCATCATGTACAATAAAGCGCTCACATTAACCGACATCTCGGACTGGACACATGCCCATTGGGTCACGTTGGCAGCATTACATAAAAAAAGCAAAAAATCACTGTCCCGAGTTTAGTAATTGCTTCCGGTTTAAATTCATTTTACTCGAGTTCTGCACTGAGGCTACTTATCGCTGGGCAAACAGTTCTAAAACAAACTTAAACGGGAGCCTCAGAAAACAGTTAACAATGATTGAAAAACGGCACATGTTTGCACACTGAGCTGATATTGTTGTTCCCATTTTCCTTCTTTGGACTTGGTATCCATGCAATCGAGACTGCGGGATGACTGCTATACTTTTCATGTAACGGGCATATTCAAGTAATTTGCATTGAAACTGAAGTCAAACGCGTCTTGGCTATTACGAATTCTGAACGGTAACATTACCAAGGGCTGACATGAACAGTATAATACAAACCGTTGCAGACTATGGCAAGTGAAGCTAAGAAAGCCTTCATGAAAAGAATATATACATTTATATATATATATATATATATATATATATATATATATATATATATATATATATATATATATATATATATATATACACGTAATGAAATGGGATAATGACTAATTCTTTACGAGACAAAAGCACATGCGACATACATTCACGTGCAAGAAAGACATCTTGACACCAGATGTTGGCCTGCATTGGATTCATTTCCAATGCCAATGGCTAGAACAACACGGTTATGTGGCAGCTAAAGTGTCGCACAGCTAGACGTGCCAGATTGTAAGTAGGCCATTCACAGGAAACAGCGTGATGACAGCACAACACTGGAGACGACAGGGTGACAGCTGATCGGTTGCAGCGTCAGTTGAACTCAGCCCCGGAGAGTGTCCGGATTCTGAATCTCGGTCTCGGAGTGCTGAGTTGAAAATCAGTTGTTGATGTTGTTGTTGTAATACCCAATGTCCCTATGTGAAGACGTAACTTCTAGTGCAGTACCTCTCATGTCAAGACATAACTTCTAATGCAATACCTCTCATGTCAAGACAAAACTTACAGTGCAATACCTCTCATGTTTTGGCTGTTTTAAGGGCGGGGTAAAATATGTACAGTAATGCACACATCCAAGCACATACACTGACATACACACACGCACGTCTTTATTTTCCTTGACATGATGGTAACATCAAGCTTGTATTTGTATTTCTTTTTTTCGTTACAACAGATTTATCTGTGTGAAATTTGGGATGCTCTCCCCAGGGAGAACGTGTCGCAACACTGAGAGCGCCACCCTTTTTGTTTTTTGTTTTTGTTTTTGTTTGTTTGTTTGTATTTTTTCCTGCTTGCAATTTTATTTGCTTTTCCTATCAAAGTGGATTTTTCTACAGAAATTTTGCCAGCCGGGGACAACTCTTTTAATAAATTATTGCGGTGGGTTCTTTTACATGCGCTAAGTGCATGCTGCACACGGGACCTTGGTTTATTGTCTCACCTGAATGACTAGCGTCCAGGCCACCACTCATGGTTCAGTGGAGGGGGAGAAAATATTAGCGACTATACTGTGATTCGAACCAGTGTGCTCAGATTCTCTCACTTCCAAGGTGGACGCATCACCTCTAGGCCATCACTCCACTCCAACAACACTTTTTCTTTTAACATTCAGCGCAGGACAACGTTTGACCAGTTGCTGTTCTTGGGAGAGGCTGGGCAATTCCTTTGGGGTTATCATTTTCTGTTTTGCAGTCTTGTTTCTCTTTCGCTGGACTTCTTTTGTTTTGTTTTTCTCTCCTCTGGGCCCTTTCTGCCTCGTCTTGCAGCATTGCTTTTGAATCGAATTGTTGTCACATATCTCTGAGGAATTCGGGCTTTCTCCCCATGTGCAGTCCCTACAGACATTCTTTCACCTGCAAGTTTTCTGTTTTACTATCAAAGTGGATTTTCCCCCTGGGTCAGCCCTTTTGTTGTCTTCTTTTCCATGCACTTAGTATATGCTGCACAAGGAACCTCGGTTTTATTGTTTAATTCGAAAGAATGGCACCCTGAGCACCAATCTAGCGACAGTGGAGGGAGAGTCAAGTCACGACAGGTGCTGATGGCTGCTGTGAGTTGATGGAGCATTTTTGTGCTGGGCACAGTCATGGACAGTGATCATTTCTGTTAACTCCTTCATGTCTGCTGAAGTGGACCCTCCTCACTGAAGGCTGTCAGCTGATTGCTGAGCATGCTGGTCAGCATGGCTGGGTTCTGGACTTCCTCCTCTTTGGGAGTGCATGACTTTTGTTCAGCAAAATCAGTTTACACCATTGAAAACTACACAGAGCAAAATTGCACTAGAGACTCAAAGCAAACTGATGTTATTTTGGCAAAGTGGATGTGATGTCCTAATGGACGGAACTGAGAAAGACAATTTTGGAGAACTGCTTTCCCCCTTTTTTTTGATAAAAATAAAGAATGCTGGGACAAAACTATAAATCATCAGGCGTAACAAACGGCTGTCTCCTTTACAGAGAATTCAAATGTCCCATCAGTTACTGACTTCCATAGGTTCATATATATATATATATATATCTTTGTACATGTGTGTAGGGTTGGGGGTGGGAGATATGGGCGTATGCGTGTGTGTGTGCTTGTACAAGTAAGTGTTCATCTCTGTGAGTGTGTGTGTGTGTGCCGTGGAAGTTGCGATACGTAGACTAGAAATGAGTGTGTGGAGGAGGGGGGTAGAGGAAGTGCAGGGTAATGTGTGTGGTGTGTGTGTGTGTGTGTTGGAGCTCATGTACATTTATATGTATTTGACTGTGCTTTCATATCTGTGAAACTGCATGTTTGGTGCATATCTGTTATGCATGTGTGGGGGTATGTGTGAATGTGTGTCTTCATGTTTTACATTTATTTGCTTATTTATCATCATTGCTGTCATATTTTTTATTTTTATTTTATATATATATATATTATTATTATTACTACTACCTTTTTCTATATTATAATTATTTATTTATTTATTTATTTAGGTAAGTTTATCTATTATTTATTCCCCCTTTTTTTTTTCTTTTTTTTCCCCAAGGCCTGACTAAGCGTGTTGGGTTACGCTGCTGGTCAGGCATCTGCTTGGCAGATGTGGTGTAGCGTATATGGATTTGTCCGAACGCAGTGATGCCTCCTTGAGCTACTGAAACTGAAACTGAAACATAGGTTCAAATCCTTTCCACACCTGCTCATAAAAAAAACCAACACAAAAACCGACAACAAAGTTTTGATAAAGTATAATATTTAAGTCCAGTTTGAATGACAGCAGTTGTTCACCTGCACCTGTTTTTCTCCACCGTAGTGCTGTTCTCTAATACAAACTTTCACTCCTCCACAACAGCATGGCACCACATCAAAGCAAAATGCACACAGCTGTTAAGAAGACAATAACAAGTGTGTATGCATGTGTGTGAGAGAGAGAGAGAATGTGTGTGTGTTTGTGTGAGTGTGTGTGTAACAAAGTATTAATCTTACCATAAATGGTTTGTGATTCTTCTCTGTGTGTGAAGGTTTTGGAATGGCATGGTCTTTTTCTTTTCTTCTTCATTTCAGATGATATCACTTTCAGTTTCACACACACCACACAGCTAACTGGGCACACATGCACACACACGTCTCAATAAATATTGTACACAGAAACTGTGGGACATAAATCATTTTTTTATTGACAAATTAAAGTTAAACAGAAAGTGCAAAACAATTACAGACACAAATTGTTCACAGTCCTCACAAGGAGACTCTCACACCGCGTCCACCTATCCGCGAACACACTGCAGTTACATTCACTGCAACCAAGTCATAAAAACAAGTTTATTTATAGAACTCATGCTCTGTTTCATCCTTCTTGATGTTGTTCTTGTACCCCTTCTCAAAGTCCTTGGCTAAGACCACATAGCGGTTCTCACGTACGGCCTGCATGCCAGCCTGAAAGGAAGAACAAACATGAGGTTACATCTCAGGTAATCATTCAAGCACTCACACACAATTCTTTATTTGAAAGGTACATCTATATACACACGCAAATAGTTCACACTCTCTTCGTGTCCTGGGCTCTGCTTCTTGCAGAAAACACAGAGGTAAATACCAAGACCGGTAAAATATAAAAATATCAACAACAGTAGGCTCTGCATGTCTTTAAAACTTGTATTTTTAAAAGCAGCAAATTTTCGCTGTAAAAAATATCACGTCATCAGCAAAAAGCAAAAAAAAAAAAAGATTTCTACAGCATTAGGTAACATTTGGATGCCATGTTTACCCATTTAGTTCCATTGCCAATTCATTGATAAGAAAAGAAAACAGCATGGGACTAAGTAAACAGCCCTGTTTAACTCCTCTTGGACAATCAAACGGATCAGAATACAGACATTTATCACGCACACATGCAAGTACAAAAGTATAAACTCCTTTCACAGCTTTGTATAAATGCCTGTGTATACCTGGTTTTCTTAGAACATCCCACATTATATTTCTGTCCACCGAATCAAAGGCCTTTCTGAAGCTCACAAACGCAATGTAAAGCTTACTATTATTCTGTAAATATTTCTGTACAAGTCCATTCAATGTAAATATGTGATCTACTGTGCTGTAGCCTGCCCTGAAAGAGAGAGAGAGAGAGAGAGAGAGAGAGAGAGACAGACAGACAGACAGACAGACAGACAGAGACAGATAGAGACACAGAGAGAGAGAATCTTTTGTGACATTCGACACTACCACAGAAATAAATCATATTTCTAGCTGGATTCATAAACTATGTTGAAACTTGTGGAAGACCAAACATATTCTACAATCTCTCTCCAATTCTCTCTATCTCATGAAAGGATGTAGGCAATCTGCTCTCTCTCTCTCTCTCTGTCTTTCACAGCACACACACACATGCATATGCACATGCATACCAGACTTTTTTTTTCCTTTTTTTCCTGATTTAATTTGCTTTCACCCGTTTTGGTGTATGGAGGATTACAAACAAAAAGCAAAACAAACATGAACACAACTATTAACTGAACTGTATTAACAACATTCATGTAGCGAATATATTGTCGGATTCTTCAAAATGTATGTACACATGTTGAAAGCATACCAAAACAATACAGATTTGCCTGGAAACACTTAAAAGAAAGTAATGATAAAATCACCACTTACACTGGTATACTCACCAAATAGTAACTATGAATCTGGGCTTATCATTTCAGTTGACTCTATGTCACAGAGTGCTGACCATGTAACAAAGCCTCACCTCCTGACAGAGTGCTGACCATGTAACAATGCCTCACCTCCTGACAGACAGAGTGCTGACCATGTAACAAAGCCTCACCTCCTGACAGAGTGCTGACCATGTAACAATGCCTCACCTCCTGACAGACAGAGTGCTGACCATGTAACAATGCCTCACCTCCTGACAGACAGAGTGCTGACCATGTAACAATGCCTCACCTCCTGACAGACAGAGTGCTGACCATGTAACAAAGCCTCACCTCCTGACAGAGTGCTGACCATGTAACAATGCCTCACCTCCTGACAGACAGAGTGCTGACCATGTAACAATGCCTCACCTCCTGACAGTGCTGACCATGTAACAAAGCCTCACCTCCTGACAGAGTGCTGACCATGTAACAATGCCTCACCTCCTGACAGAGTGCTGACCATGTAACAAAGCCTCACCTCCTGACAGAGTGCTGACCATGTAACAAAGCCTCACCTCCTGACAGAGTGCTGACCATGTAACAATGCCTCACCTCCTGACAGACAGAGTGCTGACCATGTAACAAAGCCTCACCTCCTGACAGAGTGCTGACCATGTAACAAAGCCTCACCTCCTGACAGACAGAGTGCTGACCATGTAACAAAGCCTCACCTCCTGACAGAGTGCTGACCATGTAACAATGCCTCACCTCCTGACAGACAGAGTGCTGACCATGTAACAAAGCCTCACCTCCTGACAGAGTGCTGACCATGTAACAAAGCCTCACATCCTGACAGAGTGCTGACCATGTAACAAAGCCTCACCTCCTGACAGAGTGCTGACCATGTAACAAAGCCTCACCTCCTGACAGAGTGCTGACCATGTAACAATGCCTCACCTCCTGACAGAGTGCTGACCATGTAACAAAGCCTCACCTCCTGACAGACAGAGTGCTGACCGTGTAACAATGCCTCACCTCCTGACAGAGTGCTGACCATGTAACAATGCCTCACCTCCTGACAGACAGAGTGCTGACCATGTAACAATGCCTCACCTCCTGACAGACAGAGTGCTGACCATGTAACAGAGTGCTGACCATTTAACAAAGCCTCACCTCCTGACAGACAGAGTGCTGACCATGTAACAAAGCCTCACCTCCTGACAGAGTGCTGACCATGTAACAAAGCCTCACCTCCTGACAGACAGAGTGCTGACCATGTAACAAAGCCTCACCTCCTGACAGAGTGCTGACCATGTAACAAAACCTCACCTCCTGACAGACAGAGTGCTGACCATGTAACAAAGCCTCACCTCCTGACAGATGGCGTTGATATCGGCACCAGAGATCTTGTCGGGGCGGGCCACATAGTCCTCCAGGTCCACCTCCTCACTGATGTTCATCTTGCCCGTGATGGTGGAGAAGATCAAACGCTTCTGGCGTCTGTCCGGCAAGGGGAACTCAATCTTCCTGTCCAGACGACCCGGCCGTAGGAGGGCGGGGTCCAGGGTGTCTGCTCTGTTGGTGGCCATGATCACCTGTCAGAACCCCAAAGTCACAGACGTCAACAGACCTCAGATGTAAAAACCTTTCAGGGTTCATCAATACATTCTAGAAACTGTCAGGGTTCACACAGATTTTTCTTCACAATCTTTTTTTTTAAACTTTCAGACTTGATACATGTTTTTGTGATAGTTTTTTTTTTATTTTAAATAATTTTTAAATTCACAAAATTAATCTTCTTCGGTTCATACAGGCTCATCATAACATTTTAAAACTTTCAGGGTTGATACAAGGTTGTTTTTTTTTTTATCATAAACTTTAGAACTTTCTAAAAACCTTTAAAACACCAGAGACCAAAATATTTATACTATTGCATTGTAAGAACAGAAACCGGAAAGGAATGCAATTTTGAATAATGGCTTATACCTCTTGCATAAATCATAATCTGATACATGGATGAGAACAGCCATTCTGGTGAGACGTAAAAAGGAAATCTGTTTTTGCTTTTCCCTACCATTACCTTTTTTTAAAATTTGAATTCAATTTGAAAATTTTGCTGCTGTGACTTATCACTGACAGAAACGGTGTATATTACTTTGCTTCAGTCATACAGAGACCCAAAATTAAACTATTTCGAACCTGTGTCATTAAAGAAAAAAATTAAGAACTTAACAATGGCATATCATGGTTGTTGTTTTGTTTTTTTGTAACTGTGTGTGAACTCTGACTTGCTTTTATTCCATATTCCTGCCACCCCCACCCTTTCCATTTTGCAGTATCATAACCTTGACCTGAACTTCACTCTCCTGTCCTCTTCACTTTCTGTCCCTCCTTCAGAGACTTGAGAGTTGTCTTCCACATCATTTGTTGCTGTCTAAATGATGGGAACTGGTGACAATTGTTGGAACTGACTCAACTGGACAATTTAAAAAAAAATTCCAATTCTAAAATTTGTAAAAACAATTTCTTCCATTTTATACACCCCTAAAATGTTCAGAATTTGTGGTTCTCTAATGAATCCATGATCAGGTATCCTGTTTGTATGGATCAGGTATCCTGTCTGTGTCTGCTGTGATAAAAACGAGTTCATGTTTTGCTTTCAGTATCACTGTTTTTGTGTAGAGTTGTTTCCCTTGTCTTACTCGACCAGTAAGGAGTCACATGTGTTCTGGAAGCAAAGAACTACAGTGTGCACCAGTTTGACAGGCACACACAACATTCAACACGTTTGAGAAACCCAGTCACAGCTTCAAACTTGTCTCTTGTAAATGTCATCATATGCTTCCTGCAACTTTCTTATTCTTTTTCTTTTCTTCTTTTTAAAACTTTTTTTTTGGGGGGGTGGGGAGGGGGCACTGGTCTAAAGAAAACAAAATCTATATTAGAAAAGTAAAGGTTTCACAATCAATTATTTATCCCACTAAAATACAACACTTAAAATAGCCATCACACATCACTCTCACAATAAAATGGCACAAAAAAAAGAAGAAAAAAAGTGAATGTTATATAATTACAAGTACAATGCATCCGCCAGACTATAACTGGTTTTCCATCCAATGTGCACTGTTAGTAAACAAATGAATAGTGATAGTTTTCAAAGTCAATGAACATGCATGAAAAAATAAAAATCATAATACAGGCATTTTCTGTCAGCATCAGCATTTCATCACATGATAAAAACTGAATGCAATGTTTCATACCCTGTGCCCGTTTGTGTTTCGTACATATGGGGGTGAGTCCCTAGCTTCTGCTTGTTCACGATACAAACATTTTGCTTCATCAAATCTCTGCATTCATCTCCTTCAAGTCTGGCCTTAACACATACCTTTGATTTTGTCCATTCACAAAATTCATCACTATATAAATATATTTATTATTACTATCATCATCATCATTATCATCATCCTGATAACAGAATCAACTGACCTTGACATTGACAGTCTGATCAAAGCCATCCATCTGGTTCAGCAGCTCCAGCAGAATTCTCTGAACCTCGCGGTCAGCTGAAAGTCATCAATATATCATCATACACAACAGTATCAGTATCATTCAGCAGCTCCAGCAGAATTCTCTGAACCTCGCGGTCAGCTGAAAGTCATCAATATATCATCATCATACACAACAGTATCAGTATCATTCAGCAGCTCCAACAGAATTCTCTGAACCTCGCGGTCAGCTGAAAGTCAACAGCACATCATCATCATTTTCATCAACAACACTTCCTGTTCACTATTATTGTCATTACATCAAAACAAAAATTTTTCACACAAAAATAAGAATTATGGCAGAATTTTTATTTTCTTTATCTAACAAAGTTTGCACTCAGATATTCTGAAAGGAAATTTCCCAAACCCAGGCAATAAGCGAGTCCAGCCACCAACCACTGTGGTAACGTGGTTACAGTTGCCAACTGGTGACTGGGGGAATGTGGGTTCAAGCCCCATCACAGGCGAGATTTTTCAGCCCATGGCTGGCTCCTACCCAGAGCTGGGTGTACTGTGGGCTCAGATGGGAACACTGGGACCACACAGCTGAGGATCATCCACTTCACAGACATGTCTTTCGGGGGGTGTTGCTCAAAGTTTCTGACCAACGCTGCAGGTGTCTGCATCTCTCTGGCTGATGCCAGGATATATGGTGCAAGTACAACCTTGTCAAGGAGTCCTAAACCTAAATGGACCCCCAGAAGAGGACCATCATCACCCCCATCATCACTGAAATATGAACAAAACAAAATGTCCCAAATATCAAAGCACTAAACCAAAAAACAGCAGCCAAAAAGACCACCCAAATCCACTGACCCCCAGTCTGGGCGTCGAAGCGCTTGGTGGCAATGGCGTCAATCTCGTCGATGAAGATGATGGCAGGGGCATTCTCCTTGGCCAGCCGGAACACGTCGCGCACCATGCGGGGCCCCTCCCCCAGGTACTTCTGCACAAACTCTGACCCCACCACGCGGATGAACGCCGCTGAAACAGGACGAAAAAGAACAATCATATTTATGATCATCCAGATTGGCTCATTTTTCAAATAGCAGGCTTCAGATAGTTTTTAACCACAAGAATAGGAAATTTTCTATCTAAAATTACGTTTAAATAACATACTTACCGTGACCCAACTAGTGCAGACTCCGGCAGGGGTCTGACATTCTGTCCTGTGCAAACTACTATCCACCTATGCAGAGAAAAAGAGAGCAACTACGGCCGATAACCTCCCAGAAGTAGGTAACCTCCCCTTTGTCCCGCTAGGTAGCGCCCTCTTTTTCCGGCAGCCATCTCGACACCTGTTCCTGTGCTCTGCATACGGCTAAGTTTTTTCGTATTTCTTTCTATATATTTAAAAACCTTTATTGTCCCAACAGCCAAAAATTTAGATATTGCCTCAGAAACCCAGATGAAAGGCCATTTTCAATGCCAGCGTATACTCCTTGCATAACTATGGTCTGCTACACAGATGAAAACTGCAAATTCTGTCGAAAAGATCTTTCCAGGATATATAAATATATATGATAGTCAGTCGTGTCCGACTATGACCATCAGAACAGCAGAGGAGGCAACTGCTGTTCCGACTATTTGGGTTAGGATAACACTTACATGAACACACACATCACCTGTCTCTAGCAATTGATTCGCTAACTTCAATCTGGAATAATGCTTAACAGCACACACCAGTAAGTGTATATATAAGAACTGTTTTGTTTTGTGTAATAATTCTTGAAGTTATCTGTGTATTTTGTTTAATGATAGATCCTTCTAATTTCAGAGTCATAGTAATTCACAAAAGACTAAGCTGTAAATGACTTCTCATTGCAATGGAGAACCTATTGATCATACAGCTCTCACTTTGCTGTTGGCCCAACTTTAAGCTTATGGTAATCTGTGATACAAGCCAAGCACGGGAAAGAAAAGAACAGAAAACAGAACGGCAATCACTGACCTGTTGTGTGGTGAGCCACAGCCTTGGCCAGCATGGTCTTGCCACAGCCGGGCGGCCCAAACATGAGGACACCACGCGGAGGGTCGATCCCAATCTGTTTGTACAGCTCAAAGTGGGTCAGGGGCAGCTCCACCGCCTCCCTCACCTCCTGCTTCTGGATGTCCATGCCTCCGATGTCAGAGTACGTCATGTTGGGCTTCTCGTCTGGAAAACACCACAATACATCACTGGTCACTGTTATCATACTGAAAGAAAGGGCTTTTTTACATACATGACAGTTTTTACCCCATCATGTATGAAGCTATACTCTGCTTTCAGGGATGTGTACACTACACATGTTCGTGTTTCCATAACCCAACACATGCTTATATAGATTATGGGATCTTTCACATGTGTATTCTGGATGTGTAAAGCAACAGCAGATGTACACATGGTGACCTGAGAAATAAAAATAAAAATTCACCCACCAGGTGCTCATTTCAGCATCAAAGTGAGGACCTTCAGATTGAAATTCCAATGCTTTACCAGGGACCAAGGTAACAAGGGATCAAGATAAAGAGGGATGATGTTTCACAAGGCACCAAAGTAAGGAGGGACTATGTTTCACAAGGCACCAAAGTAAGGAGGGATGATGTTTCACAAGGCACCAAAGTAAGGAGGGATGATGTTTCGCAAGGCACCAAAGGAAGGAGGGACGATATTTCACAAGGCACCAAGGTAATGTTGGATGCCTGCAGGTGTCACCTTACCTGCCTGAAGCATGGTGATGCTGCTGTCAGCCTCTGGGGGCAAGACGTCCACCAGAGCGTTGCTGTGTTTGTGGAGAGCCACGCTGGACGACGGCTTCAGCAGCTCCCGGTCAATGGTGGACAGGATCCGCACATAGTAGTTGGACCCTGACAGCAACATTTTATTGGTTTAATATGGATACTTATAAAGCATCTATCCTCGGTCAGAGACAAAGCTCTAAAGTCTAAGCGCTTTACAAACTCAGGGTCACTTACACAACAGATTGCCAATCTCGGTAGTTCCGACTGACAGCTGCCATAGTGGGGCGCTCATCATTTGTTTCCTGTGTCACTCAATCAAGTTTCCAGACACACGCACATACATACTCAGACAGCATGTAATATTTTACTTGTATGACCGTTTTTGTTTATTTACCCCACCATGTAGGCAGCCATACTCCATTTTAGGGGGTGTGCATACTGTGTATGTTCTTGTTTCCATAACCCACTGAACACTGACATGGATTACAGGATCTTTAACGTGCTTATTTAATCTTTTGCGTACATATACACATAAAGGGGGTACAGGCACTAGCAGGTCTGCACATAAGCTTACCTGGGAGATTGGAAAAGGTGCAATTACTGAGATTCAAACACAGGACCCTCAGATTCAAAGTCCAACGCTTTAACCACTTGGTTATCCCACATGTCAACATCACAACACATAGTAACTAAGTAACTAGACCCTGACAGCAACACCACATCACAACACATAGTAACTAGACCCTGACAGCAACATCACATCATAACACGTAGTAACTAGACCCTGACAGCAACATCACATCATAACACATAGTAACTAGACCCTGACAGCAACATCACATCGTAACACATAGTAACTTGACCCTGACAGCAACATCACATCATAACAATAATAACTAGACCCTGACAGCAACATCACATCATAACACACATTAACTAGACCCTGACAGCAACATTACATCATAACACACATTAACTACACCCTGACAGCAACATCACATCACACATTAACTACACCCTGACAGCAACATCACATCACATCACACATTAACTACACCCTGACAGCAACATCACATCACAACACACATTAACTACACCCTGACAGCAACATCACATCACACATTAACTACACCCCGACAGCAACATCACATCACAACACACATTAACTAGACCCTGACAGCAACATCACATCACATCACACATTAACTACACCCTGACAGCAACATCACATCACACATTAACTTCACCCTGACAGCAACATCACATCACAACACACATTAACTTCACCCTGACAGCAACATCACATCACAACACACATTAACTACACCCTGACAGCAACATCACATCACACATTAACTACACCTTGACAACACCACATCTCGCATTAACTACACCCCGACAACAACACCACATCTCACATTAACTACACCCTGACAGCAACATCACATTTTCACATTAACTACACCCTGACAGTAACATCACATCACATAGTAGCTTGACCCTGACAGCAAACTCACATCACATAGTAACTTGACCCTGACAGCAACATCACATCACATAGTAACTTGACCCTGACAACAACACATCACATCACACATTAACTGCACCCTGACAGCAACATCACATCACACAGTAACTTGACCCTGACAGCAACATCACATCACATAGTAACCTGACCCTGACAGCAACATCACATCACATAGTAACCTGACCCTGACAGCAACATCACAACACACATTAATTTGACCCTGACAGCAACATCACATCACATAGTAACTATAACCCGACAGCAACATCACATCATAACACATTGTAACTAGACACTGATTGCAACATCACAATATAACACATAGTAACTAGACCCTGACAGCAACATCAAATCATAACACATTTTAACAAGACACTGATAGCAACATCACACATTAACACATAGTAACTAGACCCCGACAGCAACATCACATCATAACACATTGTAACTAGACACTGATAGCAACATCACATCATAACACATTGTAACTAGACACTGATAGCAACATCACATCATAACACACTGTTACTAGACGCTGGTGGCAACATCACAAAGTAACCAGACCCTGACAGCAACATGGCACATGGCACTGGCAACTAGACTCTGAAAGCAACATCACATCACATTGTAACTGGGCCCTGACAGCAAATCACAACACATAGCAAGAGGACTTAGACGAGACAGAGCGAAAACCTGAGAAGATGGCGTGGAGAGCCTTGGCCAAAGGAATGATTCAGCGCTTATAGCTGTTAGAGGCGTTTGATTGGCTAAGAGCGGGCCAGACTAAGAGGGGCGTCTTTTCACTGTTAGCCGTGTGAAATTTGGCCAAACAGAGCAAACCATAGGCCTAGTTTGCATCAGTTTGACATGGTACAGTATATGACACCAAATGGACTCTTATGCAGCAATAAGACGAGGATGTGGAATGATTCTTATTACAAAACAAAAACAAACACAGCAAAGACTTGCGAATTTCAACTGGGGGGTTGGGGGGGGATATCAAAAGTCAGTCAGTGCTTCAATCAACCACCGACTACAGATCATAAATAATGTGCACACGCACACACAACACAAAATCTTGCTTTTATAAATCCTCCCTCTTATTTTTGTGGAGCAAAGACTATATAAATTCACAATACTATCATTATACTGTAACTCTAGTACCTGTTGTGGATCCTACGATGCCAGTGTTCTGGTCCACAGCCTCCAGGAACTGGCCGATGACGAGGGGCACACTCTGTATCCGCTTCACCTCCTCCTGGGCGTGAAGGTACTCCTTCTTCAGGTTCTTCTGCTCATCCTTGATGTACTCCTCCTGCACCTCGAGGAACTCCAGCTGCCTCTGTAGCTTCTGCAACACACACATCTCTCTGGTCACATCAACACATCTCATTTGACTCCACCTGCCTCTGTTCTGTAGCTTCTGCAACACACATCTTTGTGGTCACATCAACGCAAAACAATGCAGGTGTAATGGCTCTTGAATGTCTGTTTATATACCTAAAACTGCCTTTGTAGCTTCTGCAATGTGCACATAATTTTTTTTTTTTTTAATTTTTTTAAATTTTTTTTTAAAGATGATGATAATATCAATAACAATAATAATAGATATAGATAGTACTTTTTGGTGCAAACTCTCCATATAAAGGGCTCTAAGCACCTCGCATGAAAAATAAATACATCATAATCATCACATCAACGCAAGATTTAGGTTTGAGAAGTTTTTTTAATGTGACTAAATATCTCTGCTTTAATATATCTCCAGCTCTGCAGATTCTGAAACAGGCACAGACATCTTTTCTTTTTACCACATCAACACAAAATTATATATAATGCATGACAGATTTTGAAAGCCTGCTTTAATGTTTAATGCATATTAAATCTGTGCAGATCTTCATTATCTTGTATTGAAATTTGTATTGTATTGTATTTGTATCATTTGGTATTACTCTTTTGTCACAACAGATTTCTCTGTGTGAAATCCGGCCTGCTCTCCCCAGGAGAGCGCATCATTACCCTGAGAATGCCACCCACTAAAAAAAAATATTCTGCCTGCAATTTTATTTACTTTCCTATCAAAGTGGATTTTCCTACAGAATTTTGACAAACCTTTTTGTTGCCATGGGTTCTTTTACATGTGCTTTGTGAATGCTTCATGCATATACAAATGATGCATATATCTACACATAAATATACACTGACACACACATACACATTTCACTTATGCACACATACAATGATACATTATTACATCCACTCTAAATAGTCTAATTCAATCCAAGCGATGACATCTGACACTTTGAGAGACTCTTTCAGTCTGTGCATTTCCAACTAATCCAAGTTCCAATAATTGGAAGGAAAACTGTAATAACTGTGAATGAATGCACCATTTCACTATACCTTGTACTTGACGTGCAGATAAAATACAGAACATAATCAGCTTACTATACCTTGTACTTGACATAGAGATCTTCAACATCAAGGCTAAGAGGGTCTCCACCCCCTCCAGTCTGAACAGCCGTAGTGGGGCGTGACTCTGTCACTGTGCTGTCCTCCTGCACATACATTTGTCTATATATCATGATTTATTTACATTATCACAATACACCATGATTACTGAACAATGTTTCAACAATATTTTTATTCTTGCTTTCACATGAGACTTCCAAGTTTCATTTTCCTGCAGCATGATATCAGTTAAGGCTTGTATATATACACCATATAATGTAATACATAATACATCATAAATAAGTGGATTCACACCATCAAAAGCAGGAAATTACAATGCCTGCCTGTCACTTCCTAAAGATGCTCAACCTCTTATTCTTAGGCTTTTCATGTAAAAAAAAAAACAAAAAAAACAAACAACCAAAACATCCATGATCATTCAAACTAGCTTGGGATATGACTCAAAGAGAAGGAAGAAGATTGGGGGGAGGGGAGGGGTGCAAAAAGAAAACTGAAAAGGGAGACTCAGACTCAAGAGGGACACACTCATGTGCACATGTATACACTTGATTTCCGGTTTTCAATTCCAACTCGAACGAACAGTCATTTGTACTGCGGATTACGTCGAACAGTCAGTTGTACAGCGGATTACATTACCGACAGAGTGTCTTGAGCGACAGAGTGTCTTGAGACTGCTTCATCTGTGAGTGTGACTGAGCAAATTTGACGCCACAGCTATAGTGATGGTCGGCTATTCAGAATATAATTGAAAGTACTGCCCACAACACACAGCTGTTGACTGATTAAAACCAGTGAATAGTCTACGAACTGACAGATCAGTCACGCGTTTACAACGGATACGGTGATCATTTAAACAATTATATTCTTTACCTTTTCAGCTGGTGTTCCAAGACCCAATTCCTCCATGTTGGTTGTCTTTGTGACGCCACTTCCGCCAAGTTCACTAATTCTTTCTTTCTTTTCTGACCACTTCCGTTTTCGATTATGACCGATTTGACAAAAACGAGATGGGACAGTTTGTTTCGCTCCTTCCAGACAATTCTTTACGTACAGATTTGTAAGATTGCTTGATAAGTCATTGAAACAATTAATAATGACCAACAGATCAGTGAACAGGTATGAAAATTATTTTGTGAAACAAACGTCAGTCTGAAACCAGTATGAAAAAAGATATTGATGGAAAGTTACGCACTCAACGTTTTGTACATTTTACAAGGAACGTGCATCCATAATACGCTACACCACGACTGCTGAAAAAACAAAAACAAAAATCCCTCAGGAACCATCATCTCATCACGTCACTGACAGTGCAGTGGGCTGTGAGCTTCAGAATAGCAATGTTCAGCTGCTTTTCTCTCTTTTTCTCAGTTATAATTTTTTCATGGAAGATACTCCTACATCTTCTCTTCCTGGCGAACATGCCAGGAGATGGGTAGCAGCTCCCGGGGCTACCTCCCCCTCCTCTCTCGTACAGTTTGGTCCACTTGAACAGCCAAGAGAATTGCTACTAGGCTTCCAGGCCCCCGACAATCACTATAGCATTCATATACCGTGCTGAATTGTCATCGATGTCATCTGGGCAATTACACAAAATTCTTAACTATTTTTTAGAGTTTGGTGAATAAATAAAACATAAATGAAGCGTCTAACCTTGACCGATGTTATGAAATCAAAGAAAGGCCGGACCGGGCTGCTCATAAGCTTCAAAGTTTGTTTTGTCCCTTACCAACTAAACTACTACTACTACTACGACGACTACTACATGTTGATGTTCTGTAAGAAAAACAGTAGTCTAGTCAGATAAAGCATGATGATGACTTGATTGCAATGACCAGC
Organism: Babylonia areolata; assembly: GCF_041734735.1. Lineage (NCBI taxonomy): Eukaryota > Metazoa > Mollusca > Gastropoda > Neogastropoda > Buccinidae > Babylonia > Babylonia areolata. The sequence goes on along the minus strand of NC_134896.1, from coordinate 3,397,100 downwards.
TCAGCCTGACATCTAATCAACGCCTGTGTACCTCGAGTCAGCTACCGGCTGACCTGCGCTGATGCTCATCCTCCCATGCACCAATTGTCTCCCCTCCCACACCGCTGCCGAAACATGATATCTACAACTAATGATAATGATACTAAAAACTAATACAAACAATACCAGCACTACCGCCGCCACCACCACTACTACCACCACCAGTATTCATAATTTTGAAAGTAACGATAAATTTTAATGATAATATGTGTTTAGGCCGGCCTTCGCTATTACTGTCAACCTTCGCTATTACTGTTTGGTACGGAAACACTGATTTCCAAGGCAGAAGTTGCAGCCCTTAACAGAATCGTAAAAAACTGCCAACAAGATTACCGGGGCTGATGTACCTTCTCTAGAAGACATATATTATAAGCGGCTACTCAAAAAAGCCAAATCAGCCTAGCCAGGACGAATCATATCCAGCTCAGTTTTGGGATTTTCGAGATGCTCCCCTCTGGTCAACGGTACAGAAGTATAAGGACGAAAATCAATCCGACGCTTCGCCAATAGCTTTTCCCCCAAAGCAGTCAAAGCCCTGTCTCCCGAACAAATCCAGCATGATAAATAGAATTGTGCAATCAACAACCATCTACCTGAAGATCTAGTCATCAGCCCCATCCACATGTGATACTACTTCTGTTCAACTGAACATGTGTGTGTCAGTGTGTGTGAGAGAGAGCCGGAGTGTGTGTGTGTATGTGTGTGCGTGCATGCGTGTGTGTGTCAGTGTGTGTGTGTGTGTGTGTGTGTGTGTGTGTGTGTGCACTGGTGCGTCAGTGCATGTGTGAGTATGCACAAGTTTACGTATATTGATATGCACTGACTTGTATGTATCCCAATTTCTACTGACTGTATCTGTGTTTGTGTATGGTTTTCGATTTATGTTCGTACCTTGTTATGTACTATCCCCCCCCCCCCCCACCACCACCCCCCCCCCCCCCCCCCAAAAAAAAAGGATATTCTTTGTGACCCCGGCCGGGTACACTTGGTAATAAAGACCTGTTCTATTCTATTCTAGTCTGTGGCTCTGATCATACTGCCCCGGCGCATCAGTAATGATCCGGAGATTGTCAATGACTGAAGGTGTTCCAGGGTGACCGGGATTTAATCGGCGTAGTATTCGATGGTTGTTTTTTTGCTTCAGGTTTTTGCCCCCCATTTTAAAATCTTCACTGTGATTCGCCGGCGCAGTCATCCGTCGACTGGAGCTCGCGGACTTGTAAGGCAAGTGAGAAAACAACTGAAGTGTGGTTTTACCATGTTCAGTTTGTAAAACAATACAAAAGTTCAGTGTAAATACTGACATAGTATGCCGGATTCAACGTCCGGTTTATAAGCGGCCGGATCCATTGTTCAGTTTTTAGCTTAATTTAGAACGCCGGGTGCTGATGACATCTCAGCCTGTTTCCTTCCTTCCTATACTACACGTGACACACACACACACACACACACACACACACACACACACACACATATATATATATATATATATATATATATATCGTAACATACACATAAGTAGGCCCTACAATATTACTTTTTAGATGAAGGCGCACATTTTCAGCTCGGCTTTTCTTCTTTCTTTTTTCTCTTTCTTTCTTTCTTTAAGTTTCTCTTTCTCCACAGGCCTGTGTGTGTGTGTGTGTGTGTGTGTGTGTGTGTGTGTGTGCAGTTTCAAGTCTTTGTGGTGAAATGAGCGTGTCCTGAAAGTCTATATAAAGAGGAGTGATATCATATGTAAACATTTGCAAATCATTTCCTCAAGTATCCATCGTGACTGACAAAGCTAGCTCCCCACGCACGGCGAGCACTTCGTACGGTGAAGGTGCGTCACCGTGCACCAATTGTCCCAATATGGGCCTAACAAGGAGCCGCGTGAACTCGTTCTAATATTATACAATGAGGTCATGCCTACTTAGGACACGACCACTCATGAAAAGAAGGGGGCCCGTGGTGGGCGTGGCCTCTAGTTTGACTGGCATGGGGCACAAGAGGGGAAACTGACACCGCAGAGCACTCCAAGTGCAGTGAGAGAACAAGTCCTTGGTCAGTTCCGGTTGTGTACTTTCGTTTGACTGCAGTTTGATGGAGAAATAATCCCGATGTTTTTTGTTTGTTTTTTCCTACAGAATTTTTTTTCCCCTTTTTTTTCCACGTTCTTTCAATACAAACTTAAGAATCAGTTTATTCTTTACTGTAGGGGGCCTTGACCACTTGAATAAATGCTATTTACTTTTCTGTCACCGTTGTCAGTTGAAACCTTGAAGCGTATAGTGTGAATAATAATCATGATGCTAATGATGATAACAATAATGATGATAATGTAATAACGATAATGATAATAATAATAATAATGATAATAAAAAACGAAAAAGCAGAAGACGGAAGAAATTATTAATAAGCACTTACCTTTCACTTCTCACGGTACTGAGTAAACACTTTACACAGACAGGCCAGTCAGGCGCAAAGCACACAAGAACACACACACACACACACACAGAGTGTGTTGACCACAATTTATCAGTGCAGCAAGTGGCAGATGAATAAGCGTGGACTGTGGAGGAGGGTGGGGAGGGTGACAGATGGAAAAAAAATAGTTGTGTGGCGTCGCCACTTCTTATTTTTTTCCCCATTGGGTGCCCCGTGGCTTCTTGAGAAAGCAGCCAGTTATGATGGATGGGGGTGGGGGTGTACAGGGACGGAAAGAGGGGGTAGGGGAGAGGATGAAGAGAAACCGACAATGGAACTGGTGAATGCTGAACAGAGAGAGAGAGAGGTGGGGGTGGAGGTGATAAGCCGAGAGAGAGATTCAGTTTCTCAAGGAGGCGTCACTACGTTCGGACAAATCCATATACGCCACACCACAAAAACCAAGCAGATGCCTGGCCACGGCAGCAGCATAGCCCATAACCCTTAGTCAGCACGCTTTGTCAGGCCTTGAGTGCATGCATACATATTTGTGTATGTATCTTCTACAGAATGTTTCCAGGGCCAATGCACACGGGGCCTCTGTTTATCGTCTCATCCGAGTGACTAGACGCTCAGTTCGATTTTCCAGTCAAACTGGCGAGAAAGGGCGAGAGCGGGATTCGAACTCAGACCCTCACGGACTCTGTATTGGCAGACGAGCGTCTTAACCATTCTGCCACCTTCCTCCTGGAGAGAGAGAGAGAGAGGGTGGGGGAGGGAGAGGGCGGCGGGGGGTGGGGGTAGATGGTGGCGGGGGACTGACGGGCGTTTCTTTGTATGGGGTATGTGCAGCTTCACAATGCAATGGGCCGGGTGGTGACACTGCTTCACGGTCAGTTTCAGGTCAGTGTCAGTTTCAAGGACTGTCAAAGCCATGGGAGCTCACCCTGGGTTAGTGTAAGAACATTACTTCTGTTCTAAAATGAAATATAAAAAAAAGAAGTGAAATAATCAGACAAATAGACAAAGAAAGAAATTCTTTAACATTATTATCGCGAAAAGACAGGCAGGAGGCAAACGACTGAAACAAAGAAAGAAGAAAAAACTGAACCACTTTGTCAGCGGCTGTTTGGAGCATGGACCCACACGACTCCCTGTCGCTTGGCCGGGACAAATTGGGTTGATTCATCAAGTTATTCTTCACATTAATCAGTTTTACAATGTAGGAATAGAGATATGTTTGGCCTGTAAAGTGACTAAGTTTTCGAATACAGACCCTGCAAACGCGGATTTTAACCTCATGTGGGAATATCAGTCAAATTATGCAAAGATTATGATAATAATAATGATAGTAATAAAACGATAATAGTAAAAACGGATGACGAACGTATGGAGTAACAAAATCTTATTACTCCTCTCATGGGATTTAATGCAGTGCATCAACATTGCGCATCCGCAATGAAATCGGGCCCTATACTGACCTTCAAACACTCGCCAGACAACGAAAACTGAAGTGGTTTGGTCATGTCACATGCTCCTCTGGTCTTGCTAAAACAATCTTACAAGGCACAGTGAGGGGAGGAAGAAGAAGAGGCAGACAAAGGAAGAGATGGGAGGACAACATTCGAGAGTGGACAGGCATGGAGCTGAGAGACACCCTGAGAGCGGCCAAGAGACGCGAGGACTGGAGAAAGGTGGTTGACAAAGCTTCGAAGGCGCCCCAAAGGATTCGGAATCTGAGGGATCGGTGACGGTGACGGTGACGATCAGCTTTCAGACTGATGATACCAAAACATAAAAATGAAAACAACAACACGGATACCTGTGATATATGCTTTTAATTAAAGAACTTAGAAGATGAGGCATCTGTTTATTGTAAAGAACTTAGAAGATGAGGCATCTGTTTATTGTAAAGCACTGAGAAGATGAGGCATCTGTTTATTGTAAAGAACTTAGAAGATGAGGCATCTGTTTATTGTAAAGCACTGAGAAGATCAGGCATCTGTTTATTGTAAAGCAGATGTGGAGCAGTGCACATGGATCAGTCTGTGCGTTTTAACGCCTCTTTGAAACCGAAACTTATATATTAAAAAAATAAATAAATAAATAAAAAACCCTTCTATTTTCTAACAACACCAACAGCAATACTACTACTACGACTACTACTACTGCCGCTGCTAATAATAAAAATAATAATAATAATAATGGTGACGACGACGATCATGATCATAATAAATGACATGGTAACTGGTACTTATTGCACGTCAAGGGGGGAGGAGGAAGGGGGGTGGGGGTGGGGGGTTGCTGTGCACAAAACGAATCTGTTGAGTTGGTCAGTATCCGTAATGCTACACCAACAACAGCAACAACAACAAATAATAATAATGATAATAATGATCATGATAATAATAATAATCATAATAATAATGATGATGATAATGATAATAATGATAACAACACTGCGTCAGTGTTTGTTCCAGTGATGCAGCAAAGATGGTCATAAGACGGAGACTGACTATCTGCTGTGTGAAAAACATCCACACACACTTTGAACTGGACGGTGTTGGTGCGGATACAATGCTTTCAGCTGCAGTGTGGACGGTGTTGGTGCGGATACAATGCTTTCAGCTGCAGTGTGGACGGTGTTGGTGCGGATACAATGCTTTCAGCTACAGTGTGGACGGTGTTGGTGCGGATACAATGCTTTCAGCTGCAGTGTGGGCGGTGTTGGTGCGGATACAATGCTTTCAGCTGCAATGTGGACGGTGTTGGTGCGGATACAATGCTTTCAGCTGCAGTGTGGACGGTGTTGGTGCGGATACAATGCTTTCAGCTGCAGTGTGGACGGTGTTGGTGCGGATACAATGCTTTCAGCTGCAGTGTGGACGGTGTTGGTGCGGATACAATGCTTTCAGCTGCAGTGTGGACGGTGTTGGTGCGGATACAATGCTTTCAGCTGCAATGTGGACGGTGTTGGTGCGGATACAATGCTTTCAGCTGCAGTGTGGACGGTGTTGGTGCGGATACAATGCTTTCAGCTGCAGTGTGGACGGTGTTGGTGCGGATACAATGCTTTCAGCTACAGTGTGGACGGTGTTGGTGCGGATACAATGCTTTCAGCTACAGTGTGGACGGTGTTGGTGCGGATACAATGCTTTCAGCTGCAGTGTGGGCGGTGTTGGTGCGGATACAATGCTTTCAGCTGCAGTGTGGACGGTGTTGGTGCGGATACAATGCTTTCAGCTGCAATGTGGACGGTGTTGGTGCGGATACAATGCTTTCAGCTGCAGTGTGGACGGTGTTGGTGCGGATACAATGCTTTCAGCTGCAATGTGGGAAAACGTTACAGACAGGTAAATTCCAACACTTTCAGTTTCAGTTTCAAGGATGCGTCAAAGCGTGCGCGTGGTTCCATATAAGCTACACCATCTCTCTCTCTCTCTCTCTCTCTCTCTCTCTCTCTCTCTCTTTCTGTGTGTGTGTGTGTGTGTGTGTGTGTGTGTGTGTGTGTGTGTGTGTGTAGCAGATCTCTGACTTTCGCAAAGACCCAAAGCGCTGGGCAGGCGTTCAATGCTTACTATAGGGTTGCCGTGCATAAAACATATACACAAAATGAAATATAATAATTAAACACACAAAAAACCAGTTATTAATTACTTTGAAACAAAACGAGCAACAACAGCAACCACCATCACCACCACCACCACCACCACCCAATAAACAAAGCAATACAAAAATCGTATCAAGAACTGGGAGCCGGGGACAACTGACCCTGTAATACAGGAATCTGGCAGTTCGTGCCATGACATTCAATGTGACGTTGAGGACTTGCAGCAGTCCACGGTTCCTCTTATCACACACTGTTGTCTCCCGATCGTCCAGTGTTCCTTTCCACTGGACCACAAACAGTTGGTTGGTGCCTGTGTTCACAATAGTGTTCTCATGCTTGTTCCCTCAACACCGCGCTCCTCTTTTTCTCTGCCACTCACTCACACTTTCTTTCTCTGCAGAGAGCGTGCGTGCATTTTTGTTCATGATGTGAGACTGAGTGAGCGAATACACGTGTGTGTGTGTGTGTGTGTGACGTGAAACGTCTTTTATTGTCCACATAGCAATACAGCCCTCCGACCAAGGGGGTATGGTTTTAAGCATACTGTTGCACCTCTTAAATGATTCTAACGCACAAATAGGCCTACACATACACACACATACACACACTTATCAATTAACGCATCCACGTACGAACGGATACATACACAAAACGTGCGCTCAGTCGCGCGCAGCAGATAACTGTGGATCATCTTGAGATTAGTTGTCATTTTGTTCGATTATCTCTTTTTTTCTGGCATACATTGCTTCTGCTATGAATCTAGCTAGAGCTTTCAACGAATTTTTATCATCACTCCAAAGAATATTTTCAACAATCATGATTGTGATTCGGGTTACCTAACAAATGATTTATCAGTCTACACTTTTCCGTATGTCGTCGTGGGCAATGCGGCGTGCAATGAAAGAGAAAGTCAATTTCATCTTCCACAGCACCGGCACACAATGGACACACAACGTGCTTTGTATCCTTTTCGCTGGACAACCAATGTTGAGAGTCTTTTGTTGTTTTTATTTTTAGTTCACTAACTCTCAGTCAAAACCTGGCGAGATTATCCATATGCCATTTGTTTGGGGGTGAGTTGATCTCACCAAGTCCACAGCACGCTTTTTTTTCTTTCTTTTTTTCTTTTTTGAACGCTCATGGAAAAAAACAACAACTAAAATAGATCTTTCAAGTTTGATTAACTGCTTGATTAAGTCATTTGGAAAGTGGAATTTTGTGTAATGTTATGCAGGACATTTTCAAGCTTGATTGACTGCTTAATGAAGGCATTTGGAAAATGAATTTTTGTGTAATGTTATGCAGGACATTCTTCTGATCACAGTGGTGTAATTTGTGTGACTGTCAGTGACCATGCCTGAGGACAGTGAGGGTTTTCGTGCTGGGTGTGGAGGACAGTGTTTTAGTGCTGGGTGTGGAGGACAGTGAGTGTTTTAGTGCTGGGTGTGCAGGACAGTGTTTTAGTGCTGGGTGTGGAGGACAGTGAGTGTTTTAGTGCTGGGTGTGGAGGACAGTGTTTTAGTGCTGGGTGTGGAGGACAGTGAGTGTTTTCGTGCTGGGTGTGGAGGACAGTGAGTGTTTTCGTGCTGGGTGTGGAGGACAGTGAGTGTTTTAGTGCTGGGTGTGCAGGACAGTGAGTGTTTTCGTGCTGGGTGTGGAGGACAGTGTTTTAGTGCTGGGTGTGGAGGACAGTGAGTGTTTTAGTGCTGGGTGTGCAGGACAGTGTTTTAGTGCTGGGTGTGGAGGACAGTGAGTGTTTTAGTGCTGGGTGTGGAGGACAGTGTTTTAGTGCTGGGTGTGGAGGACAGTGAGTGTTTTCGTGCTGGGTGTGGAGGACAGTGAGTGTTTTCGTGCTGGGTGTGGAGGACAGTGAGTGTTTTAGTGCTGGGTGTGGGGGACAGTGAGTGTTTTCGTGCTGGGTGTGGAGGACAGTGTTTTAGTGCTGGGTGTGGAGGACAGTGAGTGTTTTCGTGCTGGGTGTGGAGGACAGTGAGTGTTTTCGTGCTGGGTGTGGAGGACAGTGAGTGTTTTCGTGCTGGGTGTGGAGGACAGTGAGTGTTTTAGTGCTGGGTGTGGAGGACAGTGTTTTCGTGCTGGGTGTGGAGGACAGTGAGTGTTTTCGTGCTGGGTGTGGAGGACAGTGAGTGTTTTCGTGCTGGGTGTGGAGGACAGTGAGTGTTTTAGTGCTGGGTGTGGAGGACAGTGTTTTCGTGCTGGGTGTGGAGGACAGTGAGTGTTTTCGTGCTGGGTGTGGAGGACAGTGTTTTCGTGCTGGGTGTGGAGGACAGTGAGTGTTTTCGTGCTGGGTATGGAGGACAGTGAGTGTTTTAGTGCTGGGTGTGGAGGACAGTGAGTGTTTTCGTGCTGGGTGTGGGGGACAGTTTCTCGCCACTTTCTTCAACTTCATGGCCAAGCCCATCACGTTCGTGTTGAAAATGCGCATGATGCTTGTCACAGTGTGTGTGTGTGTGTGTGTGTGTGTGTGTGTGTGTGTGTGTGTGTGTGTGTGTGTGTGTGTGTGTGTGTGTGTGTGTGTGTGTGTGTGTGTGTGTGTGCAGAACAATGATGATACAACCCGGCTGATCAGGAAAACTCATTGATTATTCAAATGCACCATTAATTTCATTCTCTCTCTCTTCCTCCCCACTCCCCCCCTCTCTCTCAGTGTAAGTATGCGTGTGCATGTCTATGTACTTGTGTGTTCGAGTACATGTGTGTGATGGCTGTGTGTGCACATACATGTGTGTGTTTGAAGATTTTCACGTGGAAGTGTTTTGTATGATTTTCATGATGTTTCCGAAATTGTAGTCTTTGATTCATCCGTCTATGTATCTATTATTATCTATTTGATTTGCTCTGTGTCATTTATTTATTCACACTTATTTCATTCATAAAACTGTGCGTATGTATGTGTATGCGTGTGTGGGGGCATGGTGTAAAGAAGCTTCCAGCTTATCCATTCTACCCTCAATAAAACATTTGACATTGTCATTGTCATTTGTCTCTCTCTGTCTCTGTTTGTCTGTCTTCTCCCTCCGTCCACACGTAAAATTCTGTTATGACCCCCTTCTATTCAAATGTGTTTGTATCTGCAATGATTGCTTCAAAGTGATATGCATTAATTAAGTGTCACTTAATCAGTCAGTCAGCCAGTCAGTCACTCTCTGTCTGTCTCTTTGCCTCCCCTCCCCCATAACCCCTCTTCAAGTTCTCTCTCCCTCCCGCTCTCTCCAACCCCCCCCCCCCCCCCCTTTCTCTCTCTCTCCGGCTTTCTCGTGGTCCAGCCAAAGAGGCGTGCATGACCTAACTGATCCACTGTTCATTGTCAGATGTCGGTTTCCTTCAGGAAACAGAGGTCGAGGTCTTGGAGACTGAGCGAGAACCGAACAAGGCTGGGCGTTGAGCGCCCAGTGGACAGTCCTGCAGGAAGAGCGTCTGCCGGACGCGCGTGCCATGACGTACGGTTTCCGGTATCTATACCAGGTTCCGGTGCTTTTCTGGGTTACATTTCCGGTTGTGGGTTATTGTTCCCCGTGTGGTAGATCTGTCGACTCGGTTTTCGCGTGTGGCTGAACCTTTGCCCGGTCTTTGTGATGACAGTTTTATTTCCCTCTGTCTCTGGTGATAGCACATCGCTCGTTTGCTCACTTCATTCCCATTGTCTTGATAGCATCACGTTCCAGTCACACCGCTTTGGTGATGGTGATGTGAGAACCAGGAGGTGGGGGGTGGGGGGGAGGGAGAGTGACTCACGTGTCTGGCAGCTTGTCTGTCAAAGTGTGTCATAACACAGAAACCACAAAAGAAAAATGGACATTTGCTGCATGTCTGGCCGCTCTGTATTGAAGGCTGGGTCACGCTGTACGTCTCGGGTGAAACACTCCTCGTCCATGTTCTCAATCCGGAGAACAGAAATCCATTCATGCGACGTCCTTTTTGTCGACCGAGCGTTTCTTACTGCGCTCCAACTGTTGAACCGAAGAAGGTGCTCGCTGGTAATCATAAATAATTAGTGTTCAATATTAAAAGTCAGTCGAAATCGCAAAGCTTTCCATCCATTTTGAATAAAAAAAATCTCAGGGAAAGGGATTAGTGTGTGTGTGTGTGTGTGTGTGTGTGTGTGTGTGTGTGCGTGCGCGCGCACGCGCGCGTGCGTGTGTACGTGCGTGTGTGTGTGTGTGAAAGGGAGGGGGCGTTGCAATGTTTGAGGCTCATCCAGGGGGCATGTCGCCCACGCGACAGAGAGAAAAAGACCGAGCAGCACAAAGAGAGAGGAAAAAGCAAAGAGCATCGGTGCAGTGTTGCAACCTCCTGCCCGCCACCCCCTTATCCCTGTGTGTGTGTGTGTGTGTGTGTGTGTGTGTGTTTCAACATGTGACGAACCTTTTGTCAGAATTTCTGCTGAACGGCTCTGACTCTGGCCATCTGAATGACCAGACATCCTAACATCTGTCCTAACATCTGTCCTGACAAGGAAAGATGCAGGAATCTCTTCGTTGAATATTCATAGTTTTCGGATTCAGTACTCACGTTTTGACGTCCATGTTTTGTTCACCTATTGTGTACCAGTTTGAAAAAGAAGCCAAGTACACAACCAAAACATTTTAAGGATCTTCACGCACGCCCCACATACACACATACACATATAGAGTCAAAGAGCAAAAATTCCATAATGACTTCATTTTATTCCAAAATCGTAAGTAGAAAGTATAAAAGCATAACAAACAATATCATCTCAGTACTATTTCTTTAAAAGAGGAAATATTCCAAATGGTATCAAACATTATCAATAGATACGGAAACAAAGTCAGCGCTCCGTTAAATAAGGCAATAAAGTTGTTGGAAATAATGGAAGAAAAAATACGAAGACCCCCCCCCCCCTCCTCTCCCAGTGAAACTGACAGTAAATGTTCGGAAACAAATAGCACCCGCCGCTTCAAGTGACGCTACAAGCGTAAGCCTTTAGACAGTGTTTGGAGAGAAAGTCCTGGAAATTCACACAGTGCAGATCTTTGTACTAAAGTGACTTTATCACAACAACAACAACACTTGTATAGAAGAGGCTTTAAAACAACAAAAGATGTATAAAAAAAAGTGCTTTTAAAACAGCAACAACATGTACTGAAGAGCCTTTATTACAACACCACCGCGTATTGAAGAGCCTTTACAACAACACCATGTACTGATGAGCCTAACAACAACAACAAAACATGCATCGAAGAGCCCTAAAAACGACAACAAAAGATGTGCTGAAGAGCCTGAAAAACAACAACAAAACAACTGTCTGATTAGCCCATAGAAAAGTACGTTTCAGCACCTCAGAATATTCTTAAAGACGCATTGTGTTCTTGATGAGAACACGTGGATTCCTGTAACCTCATCCTCCCGCTACCCAGCTCTGCCCTCGCGTTCTACACACACACACACATCCTCCTGTTCACCTCCACCCCCCACCACCACACCCTCATGTTGACCGCATCGCGAAAAGGATGTGAGGGTGGGAAGAAACGAGAACGCCAAATGTAATCCAAAGGACCGAGTATTGTAAGTTGAGGGCAGTACTGGTCAGTTTTATGGGTGGGTGTGCTCATCAATGTATCTGTCTTTTCCTTTGTGTCAATATTTTTTTCAGCATCTCTGGATAATTTTCTGGAAAGGAAGACAGGTATAAATCTTTGCAGACCTCCATGTGATTGATACTGTTCGTGTTATGACAAGTCAGGGTACTGACACTGAAAATCACACACACACGTGTGTGTGTGTGTGTGTGTGTGTGTGTGTGTGTGTGTGTGTGAGAGAGAGATTAGGACATTAAGTTTTAAGCAGTTCATAAACCTTTCATCTCCTGTTTCTCTATCACCTAAATATCTATGATCGGCCTTTCACACAGTCGTCATAAACCTATTGCTTCACAAGGAATATCGTAAGCTGGCTGAGTGTCAGACATGGAAACACATTGTCATCGCTACATTCTACAGCTGCTTTCGCACTTCGATGGGTCTTTCGACGCAATCTCAGTTATCCAACGTGAAGCAAACTTCTTACTTTGAACATCACAAAATGAGTATCGTAACATCGTTTTGACGCATTGAATTAATCATGAAGCCATTGGATCCATTCCCGTGGCAAAACAAAACAAACCTGTGTTTGGATATGTGTGTGTGTATGAAAGAGAGAGAGAGATGGAGGGAGGGGAGTAGGGAAAGCTTTATTGTGCATTAGCTCAAGAACTGCAGACCCTCCAGATCATGAAAGCTATCCAGCAAACTGCATCATTCATACGCCCTCACCCACGAACTGAATCCGCAGTGTCAATGTTTTCAAGCCATCATCAGAATATCAAACAAGCAAAAACAAGCTGACAAGTACCTAAAACCGTTAATCCATACATCATCAATTAACAAATGACTAGAAAAGCAAGCATAATCTTTATAAAATCATCGCAAAACAATTATTTCTTTAAGTGACAATGCAAAGAATTGTTTACAATACGTCAATGAAAATCTCACATGACAACATTAACTGACAGTTCATACCAATCAAAGAAATAGGACAGTGGGAGGAAATATGCAGCTGGATTAATTTTTCCTCACTCTCTACATCAATGTTTTTTTCTCTTGTACGGTGTCATTCGTTTCCAGACATGTGCCAAGCACGCTGCATGCGGACCTGGCATCGTTGAAGACAAAAACAAATGTCTCTGAGGATTCTTAGAACAGCCGGTCTGAGCCAAGCTGTGATGGAGGTCTTCGCTCCATGCTCCAAGTCCATGACGGCGCCATCGGCTTTCTGTCCAAGTGTCCACTGACGGGCATTGTTCCAGACACAGCAGCACAGGCCTCCAGTGATGACGATCAGTTCTGCCTCTAGTCATGGATCACTTATCAAACCCACAGTCTAGAAAACCCACTGGAGGTTGTGACGAGTCCCACGTACAGTGCTGAGGCCAGGGGTTTTCCGCTTCACAGCGAGATGAGGGTGGGTGAGGTGACGGCCTCAGAGCCGCCCTCAGTCTCACTGCGGTGCACCTGGCTGGAGCAGGACACGGGGCCCGCAGTGAGGGGGGTCAGGCCCGTGGAGCCGTCCACCAGGCTGTCCAGGCTGGTGTAGGTGAAGAGGCCCGAGGACGGCGTGGACAGCGTGATGCCCGGCCCCGCGCACGACACCACCACCGGCACCTCGCCGCCCAGAGCAAGGCTCTTGGGGCGGGAAGAGGACGAGGAGGAGGTGGGGGGCGGCGAGTGGAGGTGGGACGTGCAGGCTGAAGTGACCAAGGAGAAGTCTGCGGGCTCCGTCTTGATCTTGAAGGTCGGGGCCTGAGAGGCCACCTTGCAGACCGGCACGTGAGCCTGCAGGATGAACTCCAGCTGGTCCCGCTGCTGCTTCAGGGACTGGATCTCGTTCTCCAGGTCGTTCTGCTCCGCCTCCAGCTTCTCTGTCTCCTGAACACAAACCACGGAAACGGGGACGTGAGTTTCTGGAGTGTCAACTACAGGGCTGAGAACTCTGATTTCACAAGGCACATACCCTCCCTCCCTCCCTCCCCTCTTGAGATTCATATGTACGGACAGCAGTATCGTGATACATTCTTGAATTCTATCATATTGATATTTTGTCATCTCTGTTCTTGTTGGTTATCTTTTCATGCAGTCCCAGAACAAAGCTGTACCCACACAGCAGCCACCGATACTAGTACAGAGACTCTGGTTCTTCAATTAATGAATCACTTCCAACAAAATGAACGGAGGATATTGTGTGGCCAACAAACGGCTAAACCAGCAACGGTCTCATGCTGACGTTAACTTGTGTAGAAATCATCACTCTCAGTTGATGTCAATGACCTCAATAACCAGGGCAACGACCCAGTAATTAATGGCTCCATGTTCCCAGATCGTTTAGATGATACGCTGTAACAGATCGTGTGTGTGTGTGTGTGTGTGTGTGTGTGTGTGTGTGTGTGTGTGTGTGTGTTCTGAAACATCCTGTACTGATTTGGGTGCGCAATTAACGTGGCGACACCTGTGGTTCAGGTGATGTTATTTCAGCCTCGTGAGGCTGACAACATGTGTACATACATTGAGGGAGGTGACATGAGGGGGGTAGGGGTAGGGGGAGGGGGAGGGGTGGCTGTTGACAGACTGGAGGTTGTGATTGCATGGGAATGAGAAACTCTGTTTTTGAAGTATGTGTGTGGGGTGTGGGGTGGGGTGATGTGTGTGTGTGTGTGTGTGTGTGTGTGTGTGTGTGTGTGTGTGTGTGTGTGCATGAGAAGTGTGCGGAGAGAAGAAAAAGCGATGAGTGCAGCATCCCTCACCTCCACCAGACAGTTGGTGTGGTCCACACGGCGCTGTCTGCACTTAGCGGCGGCCACCTTGTTGCGCTCTCTGCGGACGGCTCTCCTCCGTTCTTCTTCAGGGGACAGCTGCACACAGCACGCTCTATTACACACCATGCACCACACCATTTACACACAGCACACAGCACGCTCCATTACACACCATGCACCACACCATTTACACACAGCACACTCCATTACACACAATGCACCACACCATTTACACACAGCACACAGCACGCTCCATTACACACCATGCACCACACCATTTACAGACAGCACACAGCACGCTCCATTACACACCATGCACCACACCATTTACACACAGCACGCTCCATTACACACCATGCACCACACCATTTACACACAGCACGCTTTCATTACACACCAAGCACCACACCACTCACATCGTGTTCATAAACCACACCACTCACATCGTGTACAATTAAAACAGCCTGTGTTGTGTGTGTGTGGGTGGGGTGGTGGGGGTGGTGGAAGGAAGCAGGCTCTGAGGTGTGGGGGTGGGGATGGGATGACGTGGTTCTTCACAGCTTTTTCTTAACCTTATCTTAACCTTCTTCATACAACAATCGCCAAAACCTGTCATTCTAGATTCCTGAAATCAGACCGACACGATTTTGTTGCCTGTTTTAAATAGAAGTGTGGTTGGTGGTTGGATTTTTTTTTTTTTCGTTTTTTTTCCCCTTCTTGGTACAGAATAATTATCAATATCTATTCACGCACGGGGGATAATTATCAAGGTCTATTTCTGATACGGTCATCATCGTCGGTCGATGTCTGGGGAGTTATTCCTGGCCGTTTTTAAAAATATCCCCGTCGAGTTATTTTCATGTTGTAATCCCGACCTAAGATAAGCCCCCCCCCCTCCCCCCTCACCGAGAGCACGCACACGGCATCAAGAGGCAGGTTGGTGAGGAGGGAGAGAGTGACCTTTCAGCAGCTTTGTGGCGTGAAGATGGTGACCCTAACTGGAGTATTGACGGCCTTCACGTGGGACACTCGGGGCACGGGGACACTGTGTCTGGAGGCGGTCAGTGCTCCACGCTGATCTTTCACACACACACACACACACACACACACACACACACACACACACACACACAGATACACGACCTAACTCTGAAAGTCCATTGCTTTCATGTCAACAGCAAACAGCTGTTTTCAGTCCTCTCCTCTTTTCTGACAGGCTTCATTATTTGATGCTGACAACTGGAGCTGACGATGAAGTACCAAATTTATGATACCTTAGCTCTTTCCGTGTATACTTTAATGACCTGTTTTCCAATGTTACATGGGTTATGTATTTCAAGACTTTTTTTTTGGTAGCGTTTTAACTTCACCCACGTCATGACGGAATCTGGCTATGTAACAATTCTTTGCATGTTTTCATGGCGATTTGGATTTCTGAATTAAAACAGATCATTAAGTATGAATGAAACAAACATGGCACAACTTGTGAGCTCATGTTTTACTCTGATTCAGGCATGCTTTGCTGTGGTACATGCTGTACTGTGAGGTTTTATCAATGTGCGCGCGTGTGTGTGTACGTGTGAATGTGTAGATGTGTGCAGATGTGTGTGTGTGTGTGTGTGTGTGTGTGTGTGTGTGTGTGTGTGTTCGCACGCCATGTGCGGTGCTGTCCACACTCGAGCCAACCAACCAGTCCTCACCTTCTCGTGACGACTCCGGCGGGTGTACTTCCTCTGCGGGGCGGCGGCAGAGGACGACGACGACGACGACCCCTCCACAGTGACGTAGGACGAGGAGTAGCTCCCCCTGCCCCTCTTGGCCGCGGGCTCCCACTCCGTGTCTGACGACCCGAACGAGTCCTGGCTGTGTTCCCGACTGGACGGGTCCACCACTGGGGGCACGAACCCGCTCTGGGTCTGGTGCTCCGCGGTGGCCCCGTGGGCACCTCCCTGGGCGGCGGACTGCAGCTCCGTGAAGGTCTGCTCCAGGCTGACCAGGGTGGTGGGGGTGAGGGTGGGAGTGGTGCCCGTGCCGGACGTTGAGGAGGCGAGGAAGTTGACCATGGAGTACTGTCAACACAGAGAGAGAGAGAACCCATCAACACTGATATCCAGGCTGGGTGCACACAACACCACAACACAACACAGCACAACACAACTGCTGAGTTAAAACAAAACATTGATTTTAATGACCAATAAATTCATTTGCTGACCACCCTTTAAACTCAACTCTGCTAAAACAAAATGCCCTCCACTACCCCCCTCCAAAAAAAATCTTTGGTATTCATTCTTCTTTTTACTTTGGTAAAAACACAGATCGACCTCCCTTTTCCTTTTGATCAGAACTAGCATTTCACATACCGATCCTTTCCCGCTACAACGTTATCAATTTCGTGTTGCAGCATCATATATATGTGTGTGTGTGTGTGTGTGTGTGTGTGTGTGTGTGTGTGTGTGTGTGTGAATATGACCGCGGCGCGCACGTCGTGTACACGTTTTCACAACATGGAGATTGTGAAGACAGTAATCATTTGAAGCGGCAAGTGACACTCGGCAGTGCGACTGCTGTGAGCAAGCGACACAAACACTGAGGTACACCCCGTGAGAAACTGACCGGTGGGTACTGCTGAGCGAAAGACGGGGCATAATAATCAGGGTACATGTTGTACTGGTGCTGGTAACTGTAGTCCATCATGATGATTCTGTGTGTGGCGTTGAAGAACTGTTGCGCACCAAGAAAAGAAAGTTCTTCAGGGACAGCTGACTGAACTACCTCCAGCAATCTGTCTCAACAACGTTGGAAGTTCAATCGAAAGAAGACGTTTTGTGCCACATCTGAATCCAAACGTAGTTCCACCTGATATCCTGGTGTACCGCCCAGCTTCACCACCCAATGGCACCGTGGCAAAGATTTGATGATCAGCTGGTCAGTCAGTAAAACAAAAGTGGGATGAATATCATAAAGCCTTTCAAATCACTCGTCGAAACCTCCGTCTTCCATGTGAAGTATCACCGCCTACTGACCAATCAAACTACATGGATACTGAACAAACATTTAAGATTCCTGAGCTTCAGTAGTGACAACAGTATAATTCGTTCAACTTCCTCACGAATCAAACATTTAAAGTGATCACAAACGTACCGGATAGTTTTCTCAAAGTTTTTTGTTTTGATTTTTCAACGATCAAATAAGACAACTAGTGAGAACGTGACATGCGGCACGTCAACAACTATTTCAAACTTTTCACAACGCGAACCGCCGGCATGGACACACTGGCACTGAGTGTTTCAATCTGAGCTCAGTAAACTTTTCTTCGCAATCCTGTCCCCCAGTGTCTCCGCCTTCTTTGTGAAATAGTGAGGCGCGCGGTGACAAGTTAGCGTCTATATGCGGCACGTGGAACAACCCTTGGCCAAATGTGGAAGTGGCCAAAGCTTACATGATGCTGGTTGGGAGAAAGGGGGAGGTGACGGGAGCAGACGACATTTCAGGGGGCCGACAAAAAGTTGACCTCGAGCGATCCACGCGCTTTCGGCAGTGTGTCACCAACAGCCAATCAAATGGCAGCACGGGAAAAGCCCGTGGTTGCTGCGTGTGGGGGCGGTGGGTGCACAGCAGCCGACAACAAAGTTCAACACTTGAAGTCGGGACATTGTAAGTTACAAAGTTTCGCACGATGTAATGACCGATACGTAAGAATTGATGCCATGCTCTTCGGACTGGGAACGTGAGCAAGACGGTGTCGGCTCCGGTCTCATTCCTAAGCCACGGTACGTGTCTGTTCTGTCGACACGATCTAAAAATAAAATTGGGTTGTGGAGAGCGAGCTGCGGCAGGAGTTCACCACTGAACCCCGCCCTCTCCACACTTCACATTCTCACTATACTCATATATTTCGTACTGGTTTCACTAAGACATAATCAACTTTAAGAACAAACAAACAACAAAAACTTACCGAAGTTGGTGTCAACAACTGTCCATTGGCCATACTGGACAGAATACTGGTAACGCTGAACTTGGAGTCGGCGTCGGAAGTTTCTTGGTTGAGAAACATGGCTGTGGTTGAGACAGGTCCCACGATGTCACTTCGATTCCAACAACAGCGGCAGTGTGCGACGGTGTGTGCGCGGTGGCTTTATCAACAGCAATGCCGGTCACTGCGCGTGTGTCTCCCTTTTTCTCACGGCGAGCGGTGCCAGAGCCGGTCCTTGGAATTTCAGGAGATTCTCTTGATGAGTCAGCGCTGGAAGGTCTGAGGGAATACCTCACTGCTCTGCCTTCATATACCCAGTGACTCAGGGTGAGATCACTGGCTATTTTTAGCACATTACATCAACGGTATGAGGTGAGGGGAGCACGTGATCTGTGGCCTTGCCTTATACGGGAGGAGCCTGACGTCACGTAGTGGTTGTGAGGCAGTGTGGGTTGACCTCATTCTGGCGCTTTTCCAGGTTACAACGCCGGCGATGAAAAGGCTGGAAATCCCACCAAAATCAATGCTGCTACTTGGACAGACTGGTGACAACAGATGATATTTTTCAACATTAGGCCATCTGTACCATAAAAAGTGAACATTCTGCGCAATACTTTCAACAGCAGCCCAGCTACTTCGAAGGAGCTTGAAATTATTTGTTAACTCGATCGACCTTGGCTATGTGGTGATCTATTTTTAGAGGGGGGCCGCGCGGGGATGTGGCAATACATTTAAATGGTCAGGACAGCGACGTGTGTTTGAAATTTCAGGAAGGCAAAATAAACAGTGTTGACAGTGGGTCAAATCGTGATTGTCCCCCCTCTGTTGATGCATCATACGTGCTATAATTGTACGAGCCCCCATTGCCAATGCCAAGGAAGTGGCTTAAAAACAGAAAAAGAACAGAATATATATATATATATATATATATATATATATATATATATATATATATATATATGTGTGTGTGTGTGTGTGTGTGTGTGTGTGTGTGTGTGTGTGTAAGCGTTGAGGAAGCCAAGAAAAATCGGAGTGGTGATCCAGTCATTCGTTCTAAAATGAGCTAGAACCCAGTGTACAAGCACACTCACACACATCAGTACTGCGGCATCGGCTGACAAGTTCACTTTCACCCTTTTCCCGCCTTCCCCATCCCCATCCCCCGACACACACACACACGGCGCGCACGCGCGCGCACACACACACACACACACACACACACACTGTGACACACGAACAACAATTATGTTTATTCCTTTTTCTGGTTTCTGAGTCAAGATAAACACGAGGATCTGCGCAGGAAGAAATACAGAACTGTACGTAAGTTATTTTGAGACTTACAGCTCGTTTCGACGAAAAAAATAAACAAAAAAACATATAGTATCAACATAGGAATGTAACAACAAAACAATAAGATCATGTAAGTAAATACACTAAACAAGTAAATAGATAAATACATAAACAAATTAAATAATAAAAAAGCAAGACAGTATAGACGTAGGACTTGATGTGAGAGGGGGGAAGGGGGTGCGGGGGGCCGGGAGGTGTTGGTGGCGGCGGTCACGAGTTGACTGAGAAATACTTTACACAAAATTTTTAATCAGTAGTCCATGTCACATAACACAGCACACTTTGGGCACATCGCCAGTGCAGAGTAAAAGTCACTTCCTAAAGCGGGACATACTGTGTACCAACACTGATGACAGTAGTGGGACATACTGTGTACCAACACTGATGACAGTGGGACATACTGTGTACCAACACTGATGACAGTGGGACATACTGTGTACCAACACTGATGACAGTGGGACATACTGTGTACCAACACTGATGACAGTGGGACATACTGTGTACATCACTGATGACAGTAGTGGGACATACTGTGTACCAACACTGATGACAGTGGGACATACTGTGTACCAACACTGATGACAGTAGTGGGACATACTGTGTACCAACACTGATGACAGTAGTGGGACATACTGTGTACCAACACTGATGACAGTGGGACATACTGTGTACCAACACTGATGACAGTGGGACATACTGTGTACCAACACTGATGACAGTAGTGGGACATACTGTGTACCAACACTGATGACAGTGGGACATACTGTGTACCAACACTGATGACAGTAGTGGGACATACAGTGTACCAACACTGATGACAGTGGGACATACTGTGTACCAACACTGATGACAGTAGTGGGACATACAGTGTACCAACACTGATGACAGTGGGACATACTGTGTACAACACTGATGACAGTGGGACATACTGTGTACCAACACTGATGACAGTAGTGGGACATACTGTGTACAACACTGATGACAGTGGGACATACTGTGTACAACACTGATGACAGTGGGACATACTGTGTACAACACTGATGACAGTGGGACATACTGTGTACAACACTGATGACAGTGGGACATACTGTGTACAACACTGATGACAGTAGTGGGACATACTGTGTACCAACACTGATGACAGTGTGGGACATACTGTGTACAACACTGATGACAGTGGGACATACTGTGTACCAACACTGATGACAGTGTGGGACATACTGTGTACCAACACTGATGACAGTGGGACATACTGTGTACCAACACTGATGACAGTGGGACATACTGTGTACCAACACTGATGACAGTGGGACATACTGTGTACCAACACTGATGACAGTAGTGGGACATACTGTGTACCAACACTGATGACAGTGGGACATACTGTGTACCAACACTGATGACAGTGGGACATACTGTGTACCAACACTGATGACAGTAGTGGGACATACTGTGTACCAACACTGATGACAGTAGTGGGACATACTGTGTACATCACTGATGACAGTGGGACATACTGTGTACCAACACTGATGACAGTAGTGGGACATACTGTGTACAACACTGATGACAGTGGGACATACTCAACAAAACAACAGCACAACAGCATTGAACAACAACAAAACAACACACTGAACAACAACAAAACAACACACTGAACAACAACAAAACAACACACTGAACAACAACAAAACAACAGCAATGAACAACAACAAAACAACAGCACTGAACAACAACAAAACAACAGCACTGAACGACAACAAAACAACAGCACAACAGCATTGAACAACAACAAAACAACACACTGAACAACAACAAAACAACACACTGAACAACAACAAAACAACACACTGAACAACAACAAAACAACAGCATTGAACAACAACAAAACAACACACTGAACAACAACAAAACAACAGCATTGAACAACAACAAAACAACACACTGAACAACAACAAAACAACACACTGAACAACAACAAAACAACAGCATTGAACAACAACAAAACAACACACTGAACTGACCAAAAAAAAAAAAAAAAAAAGGAAGAAAGAAAGAAAGAAAAAGAAAAAACAAGAGAAACGACAAGAGAAGATTTCAAAACCGAGACTGAAATAGAAAGCAAATAGAAAGCCCTTTAATTGCTATCATGCAGTTCGATCATGAAGATGTAAGATTACCAATTTCTGTTTGTTTATTTTGAGCCCGCTTCTGTCTCTTCGGTTAAGGTCAAGTTGAGAGTAACAGAGGTTCCTTTGGGCTGGAAAGAAGTGATCAATGAGTGTACACACTTCCTGAAAGTTCCATGTCACAAAATGGAAACTTTGTATTTATGTGTCGCGGAGATACAGAAATAAACCATTGCCACCACCACCACAACAACAGCAACTGACAATCATAACAACAATCAGGATCCTTACAAAAATCAACAGAAACGTATTTGTGATTTCAGTTTAAACGACAGAAAGGCATTTACGATGACAGTACATCAACTGCATCCACGTCTCTTATAATTTCGTCTTGAGGCACAGCGGCGTTTTTCATAATTTTTATATTCCATTTTTTTCTGCTACCCTACAGGGCCCCCACTGTCCGATTTTTCATGAAGCGAAGATCTCACCTTTCTGAAAATAGACTCGCGTTTTCCCTATTTTGGGGGGCTCTGTTGGGGTTGGAGAAGTGGTTCAAAAATTGCCCAGGTCCAACAGACCGGAATATACCCATGGCCCTTGTCCATATTATACCTGGGCTATATTATCATTATTATCATCATTACTGTTGTTGTTGTTGCTAAAGGGACAAACTGGAAAACTGGGCAGTGCCTAACATCTTTACCTTTGAGTATGATCACCAGACTCGGAAGCGGTTTTCAAGTTCAAAACCCGGTGCCTGTCAGACCAGCACCGCACGGAAGATACCAACAAAATGTAAGGATCATGACTCAGAAAACAAGGCAGAAAGAACTGCATGTAAAATAAGCAAAGAATTATCCATCCAATTTAGCAAAAGAGAACAATTCAAGAGCGCATGATTTGTGAAAAAACAAAGTGGAAGGGAAGCAGAGGAAGAAGCGGTCAGCCGAGGCCAGGGAGCACCGCAGGATTCAGGGCAGCCATCTAAAGTTCCCGGCCACTTGCTGTTCTCCACCACCAGCAGCAAAGAATTCTATCAAAAATAAAAGAGGAGGAGGAATTTTGTTTAATATCCCGTCACACATATCGGTGATTGAAGACATTTTGTAAACTGAGTATTTATGAATACATTTGAGTATTATCGGTTAGAAGAGGTGGGAGATGTGAATGAATGGAGGGTTGGGGGAAACTGTGGGGCAAATGAGGGTGAAATGTGGGTGAAATTTGAAAAAAAGAAGAAAAAAAATTCTAAATACAATTACAGGAAATTACTCAAAGGACTTCGTAAAAGAGAAGTCGTTAAACTGACAAGCGAAACAACTGATAATGAATGCAAAAAGTCAAAAACATCAACGATCTCAGTCACTTGTGAAGACACACTTTCGTCAAAAATCATATGCTCAATTGTCAGGTTACTCAAGCATATGCACTTGACATTGGAACAATAGAATAAAAGAAAAAAGAAAGAAAAAACACAAAAAAGAAAAAGCGCTCTCCCACGTCCGTTGCGACGATGTTCAACTGAACTGGCCTCTGCAACGTATTGATCGTGATCGCTGTCCAGAAAGTTACTGACTGTCGTTTTCAGTGTCCTTCTGCAGCCTGTCTCTCCCCCCGCCCCCCCACCATCCCTGACCATACTGACTGTCGTTATCAGTGTCCTTCTGCAGCCTGTCACCCCCCCACCATCCCTGACCTTACTGACTGTCGTTTTCAGTGTCCTTCTGCAGCCTGTCTCTCCCCCCCCCCCCCCAACCATCCCTGACCTTACTGACTGTCGTTTTCAGTGTCCTTCTGCATCCTGTCTCCCCCCCCCCCCCCCCCAACCATCCCTGACCTTACTGACTGTCGTTATCAGTGTCCTTCTGCAGCCTGTCTCCCCCCCCCCCCCCCCCCCCCCACCATCCCTGACCTTACTGACTGTCGTTTTCAGTGTCCTTCTGCAGCCTGTCTGCCCTCCCCTCCCCCCATGCATCCCTGGCCATTTTCCCGTGCACACCTGTCGTTTTCTTTTTTCTTTTTTTTCTAATAACTTTTTTATTTTTTATCTTTTTTTACATCGCTGAACCGGAAGTTGTTTAAAAAAAAAAATCTTTTTAAATCGTTGGACCGGAAGTAGACACAGTTGATATATATATATATATATATATATATATACTTACTTTGTTTCTCTCCCTCCTTCAAGAAACAAGAAATAACAATGTATCCTTTTTTTCTGATGAGTTTGTTATGACAAATGTAAATTCATGCATTTCATTTGGATTGATGTTGAGTCTGAAATCATCAACTTGGTGTGCCGTGAAGAACTGACTAAATGAAGTAACCAACCAACCAACCAACCAACCATGCAACTACAATTTTGCATTAATAAAAAAAGAAAAAAAAGAAAAGGAAGAGAGAGACAGAGAAGAAGAAGAAGAAAAAAACTCAAGGGAAAAACCCCAAAGACAAAACAAAAGAAAGCCAAAAACAGAACGGAACCTCCCGTGTGACTGGCAGCAGTGTGACTGCAGAGAAAACATGGCACACAGCTAAATGGTCTGACGACAGTGATGAAAGAAGCTCAGTTTGATCCAAGGAATACCTCGTGTCTTTACTTGGTCAAAATCCCCTCCAGTGCCGTAAAACGTGTCACGTACGTGCATAGTGACGTCGCTGATGACGTCATCAGAGAGAGAGAGCGGCAGAGACAGACAGACAGACAGGCAGAGACAGAGAGAGTGAGCAAAAATAGAATAACATAAGCATTCATTTAAACACAGAAATAGGCGGGGGTGGGACGGTTTCGTTGTTTAAAATACTTCTGCTTCCGGTCTGACGCACTGGATTTACCCCTGCCCCTCCCCCCACCATTTGTACCCGTTGTGTGATTTGACGGTATCACACATCTACCCCCGGCGGTAATCTGGATCATACTAAATTTACCCTTCCCCTTTACAAACTAAACGTACCCGCATCCACTACCCACACTAAATATGCTCTCCTTTTAACTATGGAAGCAGCTTCATTCAGATTATTTTGTGTGATATGGTGATGGTGTTGCTGGTGGTGGTGGTTATGGTGTGGTTGGTGTGTGTGTGTGTGTGTGTGTGTGTGTGTGTGTGTGTTGTGTTATGATGTGTGTGTGTGTGTGTGTGTGTGTGTGTGTGTGTGTGTGTGTGTGTGAGAGAGAGGGGGAATGTGTGTGTGTGTGTGTGTGTGTGTGTGTGTGTGTGTGTGTGTGTGTGTGTGTGTGTGTGTGTTGAACCCCAATCACTGGTCAACACTGGATCACATCTCCAGCCTCACCCACCCTGCCTCGGCGCCAACACAAACATGTCACACATTTCAGGGAACCATCAACACAATGTGAAGCCCTGTTGATTCACAGCAGTCAGCTATGACAGTGAACCATCAACACAATGTGAAGCCCTGTTGATTCACAACAGTCACCATGCAGTCAGCTATGACAGTGAACCATCAACACAATGTGAAGCCCTGTTGATTCACAGCAGTCACCATGCAGTCAGCTATGACAGTGAACCATCAACACACAATGTGAAGCCCTGTTGATTCACAACAGTCACCATGCAGTCAGCTATGACAGTGAACCATCAACACACAATGTGAAGCCCTGTTGATTCACAACAGTCACCATGCAGTCAGCTATGACAGTGAACCATCAACACACAATGTGAAGCCCTGTTGATTCACAACAGTCAGCTATGACAGTGAACCATCAACACAATGTGAAGCCCTGTTGATTCACAACAGTCAGCTATGACAGTGAACCATCAACACAATGTGAAGCCCTGTTGATTCACAGCAGTCACCATGCAGTCAGCTATGACAGTGAACCATCAACACGATGTGAAGCCCTGTTGATTCACAACAGTCACCATGCAGTCAGCTATGACAGTGAACCATCAACACGATGTGAAGCCCTGTTGATTCACAACAGTCACCATGCAGTCAGCTATGACAGTGAACCATCAACACAATGTGAAGCCCTGTTGATTCACAGCAGTCACCATGCAGTCAGCTATGACAGTGAACCATCAACACAATGTGAAGCCCTGTTGATTCACAGCAGTCACCATGCAGTCAGCTATGACAGTGAACCATCAACACAATGTGAAGCCCTGTTGATTCACAACAGTCAGCTATGACAGTTAACCATCAACACGATGTGAAGCCCTGTTGATTCACAGCAGTCACCATGCAGTCAGCTATGACAGTGAACCATCAACACAATGTGAAGCCCTGTTGATTCACAACAGTCAGCTATGACAGTGAACCATCAACACAATGTGAAGCCCTGTTGATTCACAACAGTCAGCTATGACAGTGAACCATCAACACAATGTGAAGCCCTGTTGATTCACAACAGTCACCATGCAGTCAGCTATGACAGTGAACCATCAACACAATGTGAAGCCCTGTTGATTCACAGCAGTCAGCTATGACAGTGAACCATCAACACAATGTGAAGCCCTGTTGATTCACAACAGTCAGCTATGACAGTGAACCATCAACACACAATGTGAAGCCCTGTTGATTCACAGCAGTCACCATGCAGTCAGGTACGAGCGACGTGTAATAAGTGCCGTTGTCAACACGCTAAACAGAGCTGTTTATAAAGGCACCACACCGCCTCCACATATGTGTCTGTCTCACCACCAAGGACACACAGACCCACACCACCCACACTAGAGTCACGTCCAAACAAACAACCCGGGTGTGTTTTGTGTGTGTGTCTTGACAGCTATTCATACACCTGCCTGTTTGTCAATGCGACAAGACCCGTGTTTAGCCTGTGCTGTTAAATAAACCAAATAAGACTGTAAGCACAAACAGTTGGTTGGTTGGAGACAGGTTCGATGATTATTGATATAAAAAAACAAAACATCGAACAACTAGGCCTATTAATAAGTTAAGTCAATGGTGGTAGTTTTTGTTGTTGTTTTTTTTTGTTTGTTTTTTGTTTTTGTGTGCTTTTTTTCCCTCTCCGCTTTCCGTAGACAGGGTTTTGTAACCGAGCTGATGCTGTTTTAAAACTAAGTTTATTCAAAGGTCACAATGACTATGAATAAATGCCGACCTAATTTGGCCCACCTATCTATCTATCTATCTATCTATCTATCTATCTGTCTGTCTGTCTGTCTGTCTGTCTGCTTGTCTCTCTGCCTGTCTACCAACTTACTGTGGCCCACCTATCTCTATCTATCTACCTGTCTGTCTGTCTGTCTACCGGTCAACCGAGTTATCGTGGCCCACCTGTCTATCTATCTATCTGTCTGTCTGTCTAGCTATCTAGCTATCAGTCAGTCTATCAGTCAGTCAGTCACATGTGGCTGTGTCTGTTTCAGTGTGTCTGTACTGAAATACCATGGAGCGGATGTAACGTGCATCCAGTAAACAACTTCTCCAGAAGGGGTGTGGTCACGGCCTGTGCTGCACTGAGCAGAGAGAGAGAGCCAGACAGACAGACAGAGACAGAGACAGAGACACAGAAGAGAGACAGAGAGAGAAAGAGAGACAGAGATAGGGTCCGGTCGTGGGGGTGGGGGGCAGGGGTGAGGAAGGTGTGTGTGGGTGTGGGACGGGGGGGGGGGGGGGGGGGGGGGGGGGTTCGGATGGTGTGTTCTATTTTTCAGTGCCACGATCCTCAGAGGTACAGCGGACGTTGATGAGGAGTAGTTTGTGTGTTTTTATATGAAGATGACATCTACACGGCGACTGCCACCGTGCAGACATATTCAGATGGACAGAGCTCTATCTATCTATCTATCTATCTATTTGTATTACACACACACACACACACACACACACACACACACACACACACACACACACACACACACACACACACACACACACACACACACACACAGAGAGAGAGAGAGAGAAGAGTAGTTACTTCCAAAAGATGTAGTTGATGACTTTTCTTCCAATATTTCATTAGCCACTGAAAAGATTTAGAATGTTTTCAGAAATTTTAAACTCCAATCCAGTTGGTATCCTCCTTTGATGTATTATATTTAATACTGTTATTTATATTTACATTGTTGTAGGTTAACACTTGTTGATATGCATATACATATTCTCCTTCCCATGACAACTCATTCAATACACACCACAACCTCTTTAGACTTTTTCTTATAATATACTTTTCCTCTGATACATAACATGAACTTTTTTTTTTTTACACTAATATTCACATGCATTCCCTTTCCTTTATACACTACTTTACTCCTTTCCGTCTAAAAACACTTATAGTGAATCAGTAGACGTTAAACTGAAGAAAACACACACACACACACACACACACACACACACACACACACACACACACACACACACACACACATATATATATATATATATATATGGAGGAGGAGGGGGTGGGGGTATGTGTGGCGTGGGGGGTGTATGCAAGATGTCGCACAGCATATCTTGAATCACCTGCTAGGCATGCGATGTCTGATCGAAACTCTCTCTCTCTCTCTCTCTCTCTCTCTCTCTCTCTCTCTCTCTCTGTCTCTCTCGGCTCTCTCTTCAACAAAGCGAACACGATTTATGTACAAAAGTGTCACTTATAATCAATGTTTTACCAGCTGCACATTGTTTCTACACTGAAAGAAGCAATGTGACATAAGTTCTTTGGGAGTGTTCTTATACCATTGTAACACTGATGACAAATCCACGAAAAATCCAAACTGCCAAACCGAATCATTTTGGAATTATTCTTCGAACCCCAGCAGAACCCCGGAAACGGGGAAAACTACGTGTATTTATAGATGAACGAGGTCGATAGCTTCACCCAAAGATAGATCGATAGGGCCCTGTAGGGTAGGCTACTTTTCAAACCCCAACAGAGCCCCGGAAAAGGTGGAAATACGTGTATCTATTGCTGAAAATTGTCGATGGCTTCACCCGAAAATAGATCAAGGGGGGCCCTTTAGGGTTGTAGTGAAAAACAACAACAATAACTAAGTGTCGAGAAATGCCTTTTCCATTCAACATCTGGTGCGGTAAGATGTCTGAGCATTACTACAAGAAACAGAAAGGAATCCAGCCGCCGTGGTGAAGTGGTCAGCGTCACACAGACTGACGATTGGAAGGACGCAGGTTCGAACTCCATCGGAGGTGGCCGAGTTTTTTTGTTATTGTTTTTTCGGCCCGTGGCCGGCTCCTGGCCAGAGCAGGGGGTGCTGTGGGCCCAGTGGCCGGCTCCTGGCCAGAGCAGAGTGTGCTGTGGGCCCAGTGGCCGGCTCCTGGCCAGAGCAGAGGGTGCTGTGGGCCCAGTGGCCGGCTCCTGGCCAGAGCAGAGTGTGCTGTGGGCCCAGTGGCCGGCTCCTGGCCAGAGCAGAGGGTGCTGTGGGCCCAGTGGCCGGCTCCTGGCCAGAGCAGAGTGTGCTGTGGGCCCAGTGGCCGGCTCCTGGCCAGAGCAGAGTGTGCTGTGGGCCCAGTGGCCGGCTCCTGGCCAGAGCAGAGTGTGCTGTGGGCCCAGTGGCCGGCTCCTGGCCAGAGCAGAGTGTGCTGTGGGCCCAGTGGGAAGCTGGACCACTCACGGCATGGAGGGTCACCCACTTCACGGACACGTCTCTGTGAGCGTTGCTGAAATTTCCTGACCAACACTGCAGGTGTCTGTATCTGTCTGCCTGTCAGGCTGACTCCGGGACACAGTGTGAGAGTACTGCCTTGCCAAGTTGTCCCAAACGTAAATGGACCCCCCCCCCCCCCCGACCCCCTCCACCCCCTCCGGGATACAGTGTGAAAGTACTGCCTTGCCAAGTTGTCCCAAACGTAAATGGACCCCCCCCCCCCCCCCGACCCCCTCCACCCCCTCCGGGATACAGTGTGAAAGTACTGCCTTGCCAAGTTGTCCCAAACGTAAATGGACCCCCCCTTCCCCCCCTCGCACCCCCACACCGCCCTCGAGCAACATCATCACCCTCATCATAATTCATCATCATCACCCTCATCATAATTCATCATCATCAAAATGGCTATAGAAAAGAAAATGTCCCGAATTTTGGTTCGCATAAAAGATAGAATAAGATAAGTTGAATCTAAGCACCACCAAAACCAACGCAAGGGCTGAAAAACAAAGGGAGAAGGCTGCAGTCTTGCTGAACTCATTGTTGTAACGATGATAAAACACAGGGAGAAGGCTGCAGTCTTGCTGAACGCATTGTTGTAACGATGATAAAACAAAGGGAGAAGGCTGCAGTCTTGCTGAACTCATTGTTGTAACGATGATAAAACAAAGGGAGAAGGCTGCAGTCTTGCTGAACTCATTGTTGTAACGATGATAAAACACAGGGAGAAGGCTGCAGTCTTGCTGAACTCATTGCTGAACTCATTGCTGAATTCATTGTTGTAAGGATGAGAAAAACGCCACGGTCTTCCTTGTCTGCCGGCTGTGACAGAGGAAATTAATCATCGTGAAGTTCAAGTATTTGTCAGTATGTCAAGGTCATACTGTTTTCTAAGAACTATGATAGCGACAACATCAGTGAAAAAATGTCAACACCGATTCAACAACTATCAGAATTAAGCGAAGATTTCTTCAACCTTCTATGTCGGACAAAACTGTATATGCCTTGGTTGAATCGGTTATTGATTACATATAGACAATGTGAGATTCTGCTGACCATTCTCGAGAGGAGCTTTTTGTATTATACTGTATTGTATTGTATTGCATTGTATTGTATTGTAATTTCATTGTATTGTATTGTATCGTATTGTACTGCATTGTAATTGTATTGAATAGCATTGTGTCATGCTGCGTTACATTGTATTGTATTGTATTGTATTGTATTGTATTGCATTGTATTTCCATTCTATTGTATTATTGTAATGCAGAATTTGTCTTGAGTCAACTGTTTTATTGCCGTTATGCGTTGATTCTTTTTCGTGCGGTAAATGCACATAACATAATTCATCGCATCATCTTAAAGACTATGAAGTCAATACTATTGAATGAAAAAAAGAAAAAAAAAAGAAAAGAAAAGAACTTCGTCATCAACTTTCTCTCACTGTAAAGAATCGGGCTGTGATATTGTGTTTGACTTTCTTTCACTGTAAAGAATCGGGCTGTGATATTGTGTTTAACTTTCTTTCACTGTAAAGAATCGGGCTGTGATATTGTGTTTAACTTTCTTTCACTGTAAAGAATCGGGCTGTGATATTGTGTGTAACTTTCTTTCACTGTAAAGAATCGGGCTGTGATATTGTGTTTAACTTTCACTGTACAGAATCGGGCTGTGATATTGTGTTTAACTTTCACTGTAAAGAATCTGGCTGTGATATTGTGTTTAACTTTCTTTCACTGTAAAGAATGGGGCTGTGATATTGTGTTTGACTTTCTTTCACTGTAAAGAATCGGGCTGTGATATTGTGTTTAACTTTCACTGTACAGAATCGGGCTGTGATATTGTGTTTAACTTTCTTTCACTGTAAAGAATCGGGCTGTGATATTGTGTTTGACTTTCTTTCACTGTAAAGAATCGGGCTGTGATATTGTGTGTAACTTTCTTTCACTGTAAAGAATCGGGCTGTGATATTGTGTTTAACTTTCACTGTACAGAATCGGGCTGTGATATTGTGTTTAACTTTCACTGTAAAGAATCTGGCTGTGATATTGTGTTTAACTTTCTTTCACTGTAAAGAATGGGGCTGTGATATTGTGTTTGACTTTCTTTCACTGTAAAGAATGGGGCTGTGATATTGTGTTTGACTTTCTTTCACTGTAAAGAATCGGGCTGTGATATTGTGTTTAACTTTCTTTCACTGTAAAGAATCGGGCTGTGATATCGTGTTTAACTTTCTTTCACTGTAAAGAATCGGGCTGTGATATTGTGTTTAACTTTCTTTCACTGTAAAAAAATCGGGCTGTGATATTGTGTTAACTTTCTTTCACTGCAAAGAATCAGGCTGTGATATTGTGTTTAACTTTCACTGTAAAGAATCGGGCTGTGATACTGTGTTTAACTTTCTTTCACTGTAAAGAATCGGGCTGTGATATTGTGTTTGACTTTCTTTCACTGTAAAGAACCGGGCTGTGATATTGTGTTTAACTTTCTTTCACTGTACAGAATCGGGCTGTGATATTGTGTTTAACTTTCTCTCACTGTAAAGAACCGGGCTGCATTTCTGTCACTTACAGCTTTTAAATGAATGAAGGAAAACCGTCATGTCATGCCATGGTTTTTAGGTGGCACTGTCTGGAATCGATCTAATTGCTTCAAGTGTGGCTGGATTACTGAGGTCATTGTTCTTGGAATAATACGCGTATGTAATCACTTCAGTTTCCATACCAGTCTCGCAGTTTCAGTTTAAGTGTCTGCTGAAAATGACAACAAACCCTTATTTTATTTCACTAACTCTCTGCGTGTACATTCAAGCCTGGAGAGTATATCAACTTTGGCCCCCTCCCTCCCGCCCC
Source organism: Babylonia areolata (assembly GCF_041734735.1). NCBI lineage: Eukaryota > Metazoa > Mollusca > Gastropoda > Neogastropoda > Buccinidae > Babylonia > Babylonia areolata. The sequence continues at coordinate 3,364,829 of NC_134896.1, read as the reverse complement.
TTTCACCAAAGCGTACCCCCCACACCACGCCTACCACCCCCCTTCCTTCACCTTCCACCCCCCGACCCCCTACCGCACCCCCCCCCCCCTACACCCCCGTCTGTCAATGTTATTTCCGCCTGGGGTTGTGTTAACAAAACATGGAAACCCAGCAAAACATACAGGGAAATACATCACATTTACAGCTTTTCAGTGTGTGTGTGTGTGTGTGTGTGTGTGTGTGTGTGTGTGAGGGTGGACTGACGGGTGTGTGGCTGTGTGAATGTGTGGGTGTGTGGGTTTCACCCTGACCACAAGCATTTCCCGGGCCCTGTGCCAGTGGGTATTTCCTAGCTGTTTTTGACCCAGATCTGACTGTACTGACTGTACTGGTACTTCTTGGCGTACCTGTAGTGACTGAACACAGTACATTCCCTGCCCGGTGTACCGCGCACAGGCTGACGTCACGTGGCAGCGAAAGATTCATTGTGTTCCTATCTATCTAGGTCGCAGAAAAAAAAAGTTGTGTGTCTGCCTAACTGGGTCGAACATCTGCGCGGTATTTTGGAGATCTTCCAGTCGCGATTGTTGCTGTTTTATGTTGTGTATAAGCATTTATCATAAAATCACTTTTTAACAGACCCCTCCCCCCCCTCCCCCCACGCCTCCACCCTTTCTGAATACAAATCGTAACCAGTTTACTATTCTGTTTGTAATATGTATGAATCACAGACTTCACCAAACTTACTTTCAATTACTCTGGTGACAAAGTTATTATGAGTCTGATTCTGGACTGGATTTTCTGCATGTGTTGCAAACAATTTACGGCATTGTTGGTGCACTCAAGTTGTAACGTTTTGACTGGGAAAACTGAAAAAGACAAAAAAGAAAAAGAAAAAAGGCTGATGAATAATCTGCATGGCTTCGCAGGCCGGTCACATGGTGTGATGCTGTGTTCAGTGTGGATGATGGAGATTTTGTATTTGTATTTCTTTTTATCACAACAGATTTCTCGGTGTGAAATTAGGGCTGCTCTCCCCATTTTTGACTCACTTGTGTAAACAAAGTGAGTCTATGTTTTAACCCGGTGTTCGGTTGTCTCTGTGTGTGTGTGTCTGTGTGTCCGTGGTAAACTTTAACATTGACATTTTCTCTGCAAATACTTTGTCAGTTGACACCAAATTAGGCATAAAAATAGGAAAAAAATCAATTCTTTCCTGTCATCTTGTTTAAAACAATATTGCACCTCTGGGATGGGCACAAAAAAAAAAAAAAAAAAAAAAAATGAAGCCTAATTATATGCAAACTGCATTTACTGTTATATTTATATTTTTTTGTATTCTCTAAACTTGGCACTTTGATCTGATATTCTGACCCAACAACAAGAGCAGTCATTATTATCATTTTTTGTTCAAACAGGAACTTCTTTTGCTAAGCATGGAAGTTTTATTTATTTTGCAAACGTTTTGGTGCAGATAGTAAAAAAAGGGAAATTACTCTGTAATTAATGCTAGGGGACTTAATTTGCTTTAAACTGAACGTTCTCATCTTAAACATTACATTTTGAAATTATACTCAATACATGAAAAGCTTGGATTTTTTAAAAGTGTATCACAAGTGAGTCTTGAAGGCCTTGCCTCTCTTGTTTTGTATTTTTTCCTGTGTGTAGTTTTATTTGTTTTTCCTATCGAAGTGGATTTTTCTACAGAATTTTGCCAGGAACAACCCTTTTATTGCCGTGGGTTCTTTTACGTGCGCAAAGTGCATGCTGCACACGGGACCTCGGTTTATCGTCTCATCCGAATGACTAGCGTCCAGACCACCACTCAAGGTCTGGTGGAAGGGGAGAAAATATCGGCGGCTGAGCCGTGATTCGAACCAGCGCGCTCAGATTCTCTCGCTTCCTAGGCGGACGCGTTACCTCCAGACCACATCTGATTCATAGTAGTAACAAATTGTGTTGTCTTATTGTTTCGTGTTTTGTAGGGCCGTGTTGACATTCAGTGCTACCATCTTCATGGAGCACAAGTCTTTTCACTTTATTAACTGCTTCAGCCGCCTTCCTAACAAGGTTTGAAGGGCCGTGTTGACATTCAGTGTTACCATCTTCATGGAGCACAAGTCTTTTCATTTTATTAACTGCTTCAACCGCCTTCCTAACAAGGTTTGAAGGGTCTTGTTGACATTCAGTGCTACCATCTTCATGGAGCACCGGTCTTTTCACTATATTAACTGCTTCAACCGCCTTCCTAACAAGGTTTGAAGGGCCGTGTTGACATTCAGTGCTACCATCTTCATGGAGCACAAGTCTTGTCACTTTATTAACTGCTTCAGCCGCCTTCCTAACAAGGTTTGAAGGGCCGTGTTGACATTCAGTGTTACCATCTTCATGGAGCACAAGTCTTTTCACTATATTAACTGCTTCAGCCGCCTTCCTAACAAGGTTTGAAGGGCCGTGTTGACATTCAGTGCTACCATCTTCATGGAGCACCGGTCTTTTCACTTTATTAACTGCTTCAGCCGCCTTCCTAACAAGGTTTGTAGGGCCGTGTTAACATTCAGTGCTACCATCTTCATGGAGCACCGGTCTTTTCACTTTATTAACTGCTTCAGCCGCCTCCCTAACAAGGTTTGAAGGGCCGTGTTGACATTCAGTGCTACCATCTTCATGGAGCACAAGTCTTTTCACTTTATTAACTGCTTCAGCCGCCTCCCTAACAAGGTTTGAAGGGCCTTGTTGACATTCAGTGCTACCATCTTCATGGAGCACAAGTCTTTTCACTTTATTAACTGCTTCAGCCGCCTTCCTAACAAGGTTTGAAGGGCCGTGTTGACATTCAGTGCTACCATCTTCATGGAGCACCGGTCTTTTCAAACTTTATTAACTGCTTCAGCCGCCTTCCTAACAAGGTTTGAAGGGTCTTGTTGACATTCAGTGTTACCATCTTCATGGAGCACCGGTCTTTTCACTTTATTAACTGCTTCAGCCGCCTTCCTAACAAGGTTTGAAGGGTCTTGTTGACATTCAGTGTTACCATCTTCATGGAGCACCGGTCTTTTCAAACTTTATTAACTGCTTCAGCCGCCTTCCTAACAAGGTTTGAAGGGTCTTGTTGACATTCAGTGTTACCATCTTCATGGAGCACCGGTCTTTTCAAACTTTATTAACTGCTTCAGCCGCCTTCCTAACAAGGTTTGAAGGGTCTTGTTGACATTCAGTGTTACCATCTTCATGGAGCACCGGTCTTTTCAAACTTTATTAACTGCTTCAACCGCCTTCCTAACAAGGTTTTTAGGGCCGTGTTGACATTCAGTGTTACCATCTTAATAGAGCACAAGTCTTTTCACTTTATTAACTGCTTCAGCCGCCTTCCTAACAAGGTTTGAAGGGCCTTGTTGACATTCAGTGTTACCATCTTCATGGAGCACCGGTCTTTTCACTTTATTAACTGCTTCAGCCGCCTTCCTAACAAGGTTTGAAGGGCCGTGTTGACATTCAGTGTTACCATCTTCATAGAGCACCGGTCTTTTCACTTTATTAACTGCTTCACACGCCTCCCTAACACCAAAACAAAAACAAAACAACAAGCAAACTAAAAGAAAGAAAGAAAACATGCAAAAAAAACCGAACCCCTCTATCTTTCCGCTCTTCTTTTTCTTCTTTTTCTATTTCTCCTCTTTCTCTCCTCCTCCTCCTCCTCCTCCTCCTCCTCCTCCTCCTTCTTCTTCTTCTGCTCCTTCCCCCCCCCCACCCCCTCCTTCTTCTTCGTTTCTTTACAATGAAAATAGATAAATAAATAAATAAATAAATCACTGTTTCATTCATACGGTGCATTTTTTGTCTGCTTCTGCGTAACATCACCACTGACGATGACAGCTGGCGACGTCAGCGAACTGATGACTGACTGAGGGGGGCGAGGTGACAGTGACCATGTCTGTCTCGCGGGAACCTGGCATGGTGGTCCGTTGTGCCGTGGTCAGCAGTCGTCAGAGTGGACACACGTGGCCCGGCGGCCCCAGGTCCGAAGCACACACATGTACCGGTTACAGCTGGGCATGGAACGCCAGCAGGCAGGCCAGCACTGGCGGGAGGAGCGGGTAGGGGTGAGCCATGATCATTAAAACAGCGACATATCATGACAGTTGTTATCGAGGTAGGGGTGAGCCATGATCATTAAAACAGCGACATATCATGACAGTTGTTATCGATGATATGGTATGGCTTTAAACTTACCCCTGGGGGTAGTTTTGGTATGGCTTTAAACTTACCCCAGGGGGTAGTTTTGGTATGGCTTTAAACTTACCCCAGGGGGTAGATTTGGTATGGCTTTAAACTTACATCAGGGGGTAGATTTGGTATGGCTTTAAACTTACATCAGGGGGCAAATCCAGACAGACCCCCCCCCCCCCACACACACACACACCTCTATATTAGATGTTCCCTCCCCTCTTTTTGAAGAAAATATTCAAAAGGCACAAAAAGGTTCAAATGAAGGAACCTGTATAATTTTTAAAAAAAAGAAAGAAAAAAAGAAGTAAAAAACATGATGGATTTTTGGATTGTCCTAGAATTACCCACCTCTTAATTCCAGATTAACCATGGTGGGTAATTCTGGTATGGCTCAGAAGTACCCCTGTGGGTATTTCTGGGATATCCCGGACTTATACTCCTAGTGGTCGGGGGATAGTTCATCCCAGAAATACTCCCGGTCTAGGAATCCAGAAATACGTCCTAGAGTAAATGCATTTTAGAGGGCGGGGGTTAATTTCAGCATGTCCCAGAACTATCTCCCCCTCACAATGTGTGTGTGTGTGTGTGTGTGTGTGTGTGTGTGTGTGTGTGTGTGTGTGTGTGTGTGTGTGTGTGTGTGTGTGTGTGTGTGTGTGTGTGTGTGTGTGTGTGTGTGTGTGTGTGTGTGT
>NC_134896.1:3352430-3354930 GCF_041734735.1 Babylonia areolata | reverse complement strand
GTGTCTATCATAGGTTATATTGTTAGCCACACAGTGTCTATCATAGGTTATATTGTTAGATACACAGTGTCTATCATAGGTTATATTGTTAGCCACACTGTGTCTATCATAGGTTATATTGTTAGCTACACAGTGTCTATCATTGGTTGTATTGTTAGCCACACAGTGTCTATCATAGGTTATATTGTTAGCCACACAGTGTCTGTCATAGGTTATATTGTTAGCCATACAGTGTCTGTCATAGGTTATATTGTTAGCCATACAGTGTCTATCATAGGTTATATTGTTAGATACACAGTGTCTATCATAGGTTATATTGTTAGCCACACTGTGTCTATCATAGGTTATATTGTTAGCCACACTGTGTCTATCATAGGTTATATTGTTAGCCATACAGTGTCTATCATAGGTTATATTGTTAGCTACACAGTGTCTATCATTGTTTTGGTTATATTGTTAGCCACACAGTGTCTATCATAGGTTATATTGTTAGCTACACAGTGTCTATCATAGGTTATATTGTTAGCCACACAGTGTCTGTCATAGGTTATATTGTTAGCCATACAGTGTCTATCATAGGTTATATTGTTAGCCACACTGTGTCTGTCATAGGTTATATTGTTAGCCACACAGTGTCTATCATAGGTTATATTGTTAGATACACAGTGTCTATCATAGGTTATATTGTTAGCCATACAGTGTCTATCATAGGTTATATTGTTAGCCACACAGTGTCTATCATAGGTTATATTGTTAGATACACAGTGTCTATCATAGGTTATATTGTTAGCCATACAGTGTCTATCATAGGTTATATTGTTAGCCACACTGTGTCTATCATATGTTATATTGTTAGCCACACTGTGTCTGTCATAGGTTATATTGTTAGCTACACAGTGTCTGTCATTGGTTGTATTGTTAGCCACACTGTGTCTATCATTGGTTATATTGTTAGCTACACAGTGTCTGTCATTGGTTGTATTGTTAGCCACACTGTGTCTGTCATAGGTTATATTGTTAGCTACACAGTGTCTGTCATTGGTTGTATTGTTAGCCATACAGTGTATATCATAGGTTATATTGTTAGATACACAGTGTCTATCATAGGTTATATTGTTAGCCACACAGTGTCTGTCATTGGTTATATTGTTAGCCACACTGTGTCTATCATTGTTTGGTTATATTGTTAGCCACACTGTGTCTGTCATTGGTTATATTGTTAGCCACACTGTGTCTGTCATTGTTTGGTTATATTGTTAGCCACACTGTGTCTGTCATTGGTTATATTGTTAGCTACACAGTGTCTGTCATTGGTTGTATTGTTAGCCACACAGTGTCTATCATAGGTTATATTGTTAGCCACACAGTGTCTGTCATTGGTTATATTGTTAGCCACACAGTGTCTATCATAGGTTATATTGTTAGCCACACTGTGTCTATCATAGGTTATATTGTTAGCCATACAGTGTCTGTCATAGGTTATATTGTTAGATACACAGTGTCTATCATAGGTTATATTGTTAGCCACACTGTGTCTATCATTGGTTATATTGTTAGCTACACAGTGTCTGTCATTGGTTGTATTGTTAGCCACACTGTGTCTATCATTGGTTATATTGTTAGCTACACAGTGTCTGTCATTGGTTGTATTGTTAGCCACACAGTGTCTATCATAGGTTATATTGTTAGCCACACAGTGTCTATCATAGGTTATATTGTTAGATACACAGTGTCTATCATAGGTTGTATTGTTAGCCACACAGTGTCTATCATAGGTTATATTGTTAGCTACACAGTGTCTGTCATTGGTTGTATTGTTAGCCACACTGTGTCTGTCATAGGTTATATTGTTAGCCACACTGTGTCTATCATTGGTTGTATTGTTAGCCACACAGTGTCTATCATTGTTCGGTATTGTTACTGTCCTAGATGTCTACATGTTGTTATCTGTTGTCATGCACACAGTGTGTGCCACTGTCATTGTCACTGGCTGTCTACAGGTGAGTTCCAGAGTTTGAGGGGAGGTGTCTTGTGCTGTTGCCTCAGTGCCCGCAGTGACGTCACAGTTCCTGTTTCTGCCGCTGGGTGGCGTTCTGCTCTCCAGAGTCTCTGATGTCTTTATGGTCCATGGTGGTGTTAGCGATACGGTGTCTACTGCCGGCTTCTTTCTGTCACTGTAAGCCACACATAATTGAACCTCACATGTATCTGTGTGACACTTCAGGGGCACTGCCTACTGCTACATGGGGTGGGAACAGTGTTGTGTGGTACACATACGACTCCAGATTTTCAGTGAAATGTGTGATCACATCACGTTTCCCTCGATCCACGCCCGAATGGAGAGAGAGAGAGAGAGAGAGAGAGAGAGAGAGAGAGAGAGAGAGAGAGAGAGAGAGAGAGATTCAAAGATTCAAAAACTTTATTACTCAAGGATAAAGATTTTAGGCATTGCCTAGTCTTCCAATCTGTCCTTGTGACAACAAAAACAGTAACGATAAGA
>NC_134896.1:3344930-3347430 GCF_041734735.1 Babylonia areolata | reverse complement strand
CCCTCCCACCTACACCCCCCATTGTTAGTGCTGAAAGACAGACCCCCACCCCTCCCCCTACACCCCCCATAATTAGTGCTGAAAGACAGACCCCCACCCCTCCCACCTACACCCCCCATTGTTAGTGCTGAAAGACAGACCCCCCCCTCCCCCCAACACCCCCCATTGTTAGTGCTGAAAGACAGACCCCCACCCCTCCCCCCTCCCCCCTCCATTGTTAGTGCTGAAAGACAGACCCCCACCCCTCCCCCTACACCCCCCATTGTTAGTGCTGAAAGACAGACCCCCACCCCTCCCCCCTACACCCCCCCCATTGTTAGTGCTGAAAGACAGACCCCCACCCCTCCCCCCTCCATTGTTAGTGCTGAAAGACAGACCCCCACCCCTCCCCCTACACCCCCCATTGTTAGTGCTGAAAGACAGACCCCCACCCCTCCCCCCTACACCCCCCATTGTTAGTGCTGAAAGACAGACCCCCACCCCTCCCCCAACACCCCCCATTGTTAGTGCTGAAAGACAGACCCCCACCCCTCCCCCCAACACCCCCCATTGTTAGTGCTGAAAGACAGACCCCCACCCCTCCCCCCAACACCCCCCATTGTTAGTGCTGAAAGACAGACCCTCCCTGCCCCAACACCCCCCATTGTTAGTGCTGAAAGACACACCCCCACCCCTCCCCCCTACACCCCCCCCCATTGTTAGTGCTGAAAGACACACCCCCACCCCTCCCCCCTACACCCCCCATTGTTAGTGCTGAAAGACAGACCCCCACCCCTCCCCCCTACACCCCCCCCCCATTGTTAGTGCTGAAAGACAGACCCCCCTTCCCCCCAACACCCCCCATTGTTAGTGCTGAAAGACAGACCCCCACCCCTCCCCCCTACACCCCCCCCCCATTGTTAGTGCTGAAAGACAGACCCCCCCTTCCCCCCAACACCCCCCATTGTTAGTGTTGAAAGACAGACCCCCACCCCTCCCCCCTACACCCCCCATTGTTAGTGCTGACAGACAGACCAGTTTCTGTTATGAACAAAACGGAGGTCCGAAATCAAATGAAACGACAAGCACAGTTAGTACTATTGATTGGAATAGCGTATAATTATATTTAGCGCAGAGAAAAAAAACCCTTACCTTTTACGATTCCTACTTAGAGTGTGAGGATTGAGGATCCAAAAGGTATGGTGTCTGGCTGAATCTGACGTGGACACTGATCGCTACATGTGCGACATCCACAAAGAGGATGAAACTTTTTCTCATCTCTGAGATTCTCATATTCGCAATTCAGGTACAAACAGATCGTGTGGCTTTTTGAAGAATCAAATCCTGCATGCCCTCCACCTTCACCCCCCCCCCCCCCTTGATGGTTGGACCGGCATGCCCTTGGTACTCCAAAACGAGAGGGAAGTAATTCAGCTCTGTGGAAATGTCTCTGTGACGTGGCGCTGAACTGTCGGCTGAGAGCAGTGGAGGACGGGAAGGAAGTGGGGATTAAGGATCAAAGGTCCCACAGCTTTGTGCCGCCATCGGGGCAGTGAAACTCGAACGCACTGTGTCGAGCGCTCGGCATAGGAAGGTGGGGCCCAGTCCTCTCCTTCCGCCGTTTTCACCCTGCCCAGTCAGGTGTCCATTCACACGTTGCTGGAGTGAGGAAAACCGGAATTAAGTGCCTTCCCCGTGGACACAGCACCACATTGCTGGAGTGAGGAAAACCGGAATTAAGTGCCTTCCCCGTGGACACAGCACCACACATTGCTGGAGTGAGGAATTAAGTGCCTTCCCCGTGAACACAGCACCACACATTGCTGGAGTGAGGAATTAAGTGCCTTCCCCGTGGACACAGCACCACACATTGCTGGGTGAGGAATTAAGTGCCTTCCCCGTGGACACAGCACCACACATTGCTGGAGTGAGGAATTAAGTGCCTTCCTCATGGACACAGCACCACACATTGCTGGGTGAGGAATTAAGTGCCTTCCTCATGGACACAGCACCACACAGCTGGAGTGAGGAATTAAGTGCCTTCCTCATGGACACAGCACCACACATTGCTGGAGTGAGGAATTAAGTGCCTTCCCCGTGGACACAGCACCACACATTGCTGGAGTGAGGAATTAAGTGCCTTCCCCGTGGACACAGCACCACACATTGCTGGAGTGAGGAATTAAGTGCCTTCCCCGTGGTCACAAGTGAGGAATTAAGTGCCTTCCCCGTGGACACAGCACCACACATTGCTGGAGTGAGGAATTAAGTGCCTTCCCCGTGGACACAGCACCACACATTGCTGGAGTGAGGAATTAAGTGCCTTCCCCGTGGTCACAAGTGAGGAACTAAGTGCCTTCCCCGCGGACACAGCACCACACATTGCTGGAGTGAGGAATTAAGTGCCTTCCCCGTGGACACAAGTGAGGAACTAAGTGCCTTCCCCGTGGACACAGCACCACACATTGCTGGAGTGAGGAATTAAGTGCCTTCCCCGTGGTCACAAGTGAGGAACTAAGTG
>NC_134896.1:3337430-3339930 GCF_041734735.1 Babylonia areolata | reverse complement strand
AGGAAGGAAGGAGGTAAGGAAGGAAGGAGGGAAGGAAGGGAGGAAGGAGGTAAGGAAGGAAGGAGGGAAGGAAGGAAGGAGGGAAGGAAGGAAGGAGGGAGGGAAGGAAGGGAGGAGGGAAGGAAGGAAGGAAGGGAGGAAGGAGGGAAGGAAGGAAGGAAAGAAGGAAGGAAGGAAGGAAGGAAGGAGGGAAGGAAGGAGGGAAGGAAGGAAGGAGGGAAGGAAGGGAGGAAGGAGGTAAGGAAGGAAGGAGGGAAGGAAGGAAGGGAGGAAGGAGGGAAGGGAGGAAGGAGGGAAGGAAGGAAGGAAGGAGGTAAGGAATGGAGGAAGGAAGGAAGGAAGGAGGGGAGGGAATGAAGGGAAGAGGGAGGATGACTCGACTGCTGGTGCCAGAACTTTGCTGCAGGGGGATGATGAGCTCACCTGGGTTCTCTGCCTGTCTGTGTGTCTGTCTGTCTGTCTCTCATCCTCTCTGTCTCTCCCTCCCTCCCTCTCTCTCTCTTTCTCTCCCTTCCCCCTCCTCTCCCTGAGCGCCAAGCTGCCCTCCCTGCCAACAGGTGTGTGAGTCAGCGTGCTGGGAGGTAGGTGGATGTAAGTGGTTCTTTTTTTTCTCTCATCACAACATCTCTCCTCCCCCCTCCTCCACCCCACAGAACCTCCATCTTCCATTGCTTCTTCCTCTCTCTCTTTTTTCATGCCAGTGTGTGTGTGTGTGTGTGTGTGTGTGTGTGTGTGTGTGTGTGTGAGGGGAAGGGGAGAGGGGGCGGGGGCGAGGGTGGTGGTGGGGGGTGGGGGTGGGGGTTGGGGAGTGGAAGTTTGAGAATGAGCAATGCCGTTCCGAAACTGGTTCGTCTATAATTTTACTTTTCTTTCTTTCTTTCTTTCTTTAATTTTTGTCATCTCTTACAACAGACAGGCGTAGATGGTTTATCTATTTATCTATTTGTTTGTTTGTTTATTGCTTTAATTATCTATTTGGTCTTCACTTCTTTCGTGGATGATTTCTGATTGACGAAGACAATGATGATGCTGCTGATGATGGTGGTGGTGGTGATAACGATGACGACGTGCTAATCCTAACGCTTTTGTCACTTATGATGACTGATAAGTTGCAGCAGAAATAATAATATTGACGCTGATACTGATGATGATGACTGCGACGATGAAGACTACTGAAAATGCGAGCGATGTGCTTGCTCGGACAATGATGACGCGACGACTATTCACAGACGGCATTACAAAATGGATGACACAAAAGTAGATGTGTGGTGATGATGAAAATTATCGATTGAAGCTGACTCAGTGATGCTAAGCTGATGCTGATGATGATAGTGACAACCAGCACTATTTATTCCCACACCGTCAGAACAATACTATGCCCCCTCCCTTCCAGACTGCTGAGGATTTCGTTGGTCTTTTTTTTTCTGATAACCGAGGTAAAACTGTGCAGTTGGCAACAGTTAGTCACTCCAGTATTGCTATGGTAATATATTAGAAACGTCAGTAAACGCCGCAAACTTCCCACAGTGATCTCACCTATCCAGCTGTCTCCCTGTGGACTGCCAGTACACTGACGTGAAGCGGGGCGTGGCTGACTGTCAGTAAACGTGAAGCGGGGCGTGGCTGACTGTCAGTACACGTGAAGCGGGGCGTGGCTGACTGTCAGTACACGTGAAGCGGGGCGTGGCTGACTGTCAGTACACGTGAAGCGGGGCGTGGCTGACTGTCAGTACACGTGAAGCGGGATGTGGCTGATTGACAGTACAAGTGAAGCGGGGCGTGGCTGACTGTCAGTACAAGTGAAGCGGGGCGTGGCTGACTGTCAGTACAAGTGAAGCGGGGCGTGGCTGACTGTCAGTACAAGTGAAGCGGGGCGTGGCTGACTGTCAGTACACGTGAAGCGGGGCGTGGCTGACTGTCAGTACAAGTGAAGCGGGGCGTGGCTGACGTGTCCAACAGCGGAGAAGTCAAAGTGTAGGATTTTCGTTTTGAGTGCTCTGGGTTCCGATCCAGGTTGTGGCGCCTGGTGTGTGAAACATGAGGTGCAGATTTTTCCGATCTGCCAGGTCAGCAGATAAGCCGCATCTGCTTAGTGCCTGAACCCCATCTGTTTGTCTGAACCCCCTGTTTGTCTGAACCCCCCCCTCTGTTTGTCTGAACCCCTCTGTCTGAACCCCCTCTGTTTGTCTGAACCCCTCTGTCTGAACCCCCTCTGTTTGTCTGAACCCCTCTGTCTGAACCCCTCTGTTTGTCTGAACCTCTCTGTTTGTCAGAACCCATCTGTTTGTCTGAACCCCTCTGTTTGTCTGAACCCCCTCTGTTTGTCTGAACCCCTCTGTTTGTCTGAACCCCCTCTGTTTGTCTGAACCCCTCTGTCTGAACCCCCTCTGTTTGTCTGAACCCCCTGTTTGTCTGAACCCATCTGTTTGTCTGAACCCCCTGTTTGTCTGAACCCCCTGTTTGTCTGAACCCCCTGTTTGTCTGAACCCCCTGTTTGTCT
>NC_134896.1:3322430-3329930 GCF_041734735.1 Babylonia areolata | reverse complement strand
ATTACCATTTTGCTTTGACTGAATAATAACACACTATTTTTCGGTTTGAACTATCATACTACAGACAGATATAGAGACAAATAGAAATACAGAATGATAGAGACAGAGACAGCGCGAAAATTAATGATAATAAAAATAATTAAAAATAAAGAAAATATTTTTTTTTAAAAACACACACACAAAAAAAAAAACACACATGGAGCAATTCTTTACATTCAAATACTATTTTGGCTTCGTGTAGAAACAACATGGGGGACGTGGAGGTGGAGGAGGAGGAGGTGGAGGAGGGAGGAGGATGGGGAAGAGGAGGTGGAGGATGAGGAGGAGGAGGAGGAGGGAGAGGGGGAGGAGGTGGAGGTGGAGGAGAAGGAGCGGGAGGAAAAGGGAGGAGGATGGGGAGGAGGAGGAGGAGGAAGAAGGAGGGGGATGAGGGGAGGAGAGGGAGGAGGAGGTGGAGGAGGGGGAGGTGGAGGTGGAGGAGGGGGAGGAGGGGGAGGAGGAGGGGGAGGTGGAGGTGGAGGAGGGGGAGGAGGAGGGGGAGGTGGAGGTGGAGGAGGAAGCTGAGAAAAGGAAGAAAGATGAACGTGTCTGGAGTTCTTGACATCTGGACTCCCCCAAAACGCAGATCTATTCTTGCACGTTATACACAATATTCCCTTGTGAATGGTTATGAATGGGATCCCTTGACAGTTCCTGCCAATGTCTGTCACACAAGACAGAGAGAGAGAGAGAAATCCAAATGAAATCCAAAGATATGAATTTCTAGCTTTTTTTCTATATTACATCGTCCCCTGTCTTCTTCAGCCCCCGCCCCCACCCCTCCAGTCCTTGCTCCTCTCCTCCCCCCGCACTGCTCCTCCTCCTATGTCTTCTTCTTGAACACCCTCTTCCCCCCTCCTCCACCCGGCCTCCTCCCCCTCCTCCTCCTGCTCCTACTTCTCCTCCAACCCCCCTCCCCCCCTCCTCCACCCTGCCTCCTCCCCCTCCTCCTATGTCTTCTTCTCTTCCAACCCCCCTCGCCCCCCTCCTCCACCCTGCCTCCTGCTCCTCCTCCTGTGTCTTCTTCTCCTCCTCCTCCTCTCCCCTCCCCTCCTCCTGCTCCTACTTCTCCTCCTACCCCACTCCTCCTCCCCCTGCTCCTCCTCCTCCTTCTCCTCCTCCCCCCATCTTTGGACCAGGACCACAGGTGTCGGAATCTCACGTACCTGGCGAGCACCATAAAAGGCTGCCTGAAAAGCAAAAAGCAACATGAAAGGCACTGTGGACAGCAGCCTGCCAATGGGGAATGGACCCCAAAGGATCCCCGCAGCATCATTGTTTCCATGGTGATCGATGATCACGTGCACAACAAACGTCCTCTCGACTCTCTTTGTCCTCTGCGCCCTGCTGTGCTGATCCTGCCTCCTCTGTTGTCTGTGAGCCGTTCTTTCCAAGCTCTCCACTGTCGGCGGTCTCTGTGAGCCGTTCTTTCCAAGCTCTCCACTGTCGGCAGTCTGTGCTGTCTGTGAGCCGTTCTTTCCAAGCTCTCCACTGTCGGCAGTCTGTGCTGTCTGTGAGCCGTTCTTTCCAAGCTCTCCACTGTCGGCAGTCTGTGCTGTCTGTGAGCCGTTCTTTCCAAGGTCTCCACTGTCGGCAGTCTCTGTGAGCCGTTCTTTCCAAGCTCTCCACTGTCGGCAGTCTGTGCTGTCTGTGAGCCGTTCTTTCCAAGGTCTCCACTGTCGGCAGTCTCTGTGAGCCGTTCTTTCCAAGCTCTCCACCGTCGGCAGTCTCTGTGAGCCGTTCTTTCCAAGCTCTCCACTGTCGGCAGTCTGTGCTGTCTGTGAGCCGTTCTTTCCAAGCTCTCCACCGTCGGCAGTCTTTGTGAGCCGTTCTTTCCAAGCTCCCCACCGTCGGCAGTCTGTGCTGTCTGTATGCCGTTATTTAGGGCTGGTGTCTGTCTGTCTGTGTGTGGGTTGAGGGCTGGGAACGGGTGTCTGTTGGACCGTGGAGGGCAGCCAAGCTATGGAGAAGTTGCTGAGGAGCGGCCTGTGTCCTGGGCCGAGGAAGGACGTGAAACCAAATCTTTCATTGAGAACTGGAGTATCCCCGTCATGTGTTGTGCAGTGTTGTGTTGGTCCCTTCAGCTATATTGAGTATGAGTGCGTGGGTGAATGGGTTTGAATCTTCAAATAGTTTTTTTTGGTATGTGCATTGTATAAATACTTGCAAAGATAGCCGTCTCCTGCGTGATTCTGATCATGCACGTGAAGCTGGCTGGCTGAGAGGAGTGAGATGTGAACTTTTCTGTCTGTATCTGTTTTAGTATCGCGCGCGCGCGAGCGCACACACATGCACTTATACTACTTCTGTAGTTATAATCGATTCCCCCAAATCAATAACCCTTATTGCTGATCCAAATCAATCGGGACATGTTCATGATCCAAACCAATAACTGATAATCCAAATCAATAACTTCTGATTCAAATCAATCAGCTCCATTGCTGAGCAGTGTGGGAATGTGGCGACACCCCCTCCCCCCTCCCTCCATTCCGGGCACTTTGCATGGCCCATATCAGCCAAGTGTCCGCTTTTTCAGTTTCCAAGAGATAGGCGGTGGAAATGGATTGAATGAAATCAATGAACTCCTTTTAGAAGCTCCACAGATTCAGAGTTGCTCTCTCTCTCTCTCTCTCTCTCTCTCTCTCTCTCTCTCTGTGTGTGTGTGTGTGTGTGTGTGTGTGTGTGTGTGTGTGTGTCTGTGTGTGTGTGTTTTGTGTGTGTGTGTGTGTGTGTATGTGTGTGTCTCTCTCTGTGCGTCTCTCTCTGTGTGTGTGTGTGTGTGTGTGTGTGTGTGTGTGTGTGTGTGTGTGTGTGTGTGTGTGTGTGTGTGTGTGTGTGTGTGTGTGTGTGATAGACTTGGAAGATGCACTGAAGAACAAAGACCAACTGCCATCATTCATCAAACTGCTTCTCTGTAAAGTACCTGGTAAGTTTGACGCTCACACAACGGTGCACAGCAGATAGTTGTGTGAAAAAAACCTCATGTCATATTATACGGGGACCAAAGGTCTCTGCATTCTGCAAACTTTCCATGGGATTACACCAAGGATCGTCATTTTTTCCCTCCATCTACAATGCTTTAACTCACTCAGTACGGCCAGTCCTCTCTTCTCCTCTACACAGACCCCTTGGATGTTCAGTGGGTGTCTGAATGACCCAACCTTTAGCTTCCGTCGTCAGAATTGTGGTATTCTTTGTCAACGTTCACCTCTTCAGTATGAGAGCCGTCCGCTTGCAATATTTTGATGGTGGTAATTGGGGTGAAACGCTGTTAACGTCTTCTCTTTCGCCGTTCGTATGGAGAGAGTTAAAAAAAAAATGACCCCAAACATTCAGGTCTGAACAACACTGGAACAGCACAGCTGGCATGCTGACTGAAGCTGATGGTGTGGCCGATTATCAGGCTTCATAGGATGCTCTTGACTGTTGTTCATGTTTGAACCCAGCTAGCCATTAATCATCACAGGGCTAACAACACAGGACAAAGGTCAATACTGCCATGTAAAACAACAACAAACAAACAACACTGACATATAATGTATTGTTTGGAAGACATTTTCTAAAGTCCAACATGTATTCACAATCACAGTGCCCTAAAGTCCAACATGTAGACATAATCACAGTGCCTAAAAGTCAAACATACATTCACAATCACAGTGCCCTAAAAGTCAAACATATATTCACAATCACAGTGCCCTAAAAGTCAAACATACATTCACAATCACAGTGCCCTAAAAGTCAAACATATATTCACAATCACAGTGCCCTAAAAGTCAAACATACATTCACAATCACAGTGCCCTAAAAGTAAAACATATATTCACAATCACAGTGCCCTAAAAGTCAAACATACATTCACATTCACAGTGCCCTAAAAGTCCAACATGTATACATAATCACAGTGCCCTAAACGTCCAACATACATTCACAATCACAGTGCCCTAAAAGTCCAACATGTATACATAATCACAGTGCCCTAAACGTCCAACATACATTCACAATCACAGTGCCCTAAAAGTCAAACATGTATACATAATCACAGTGCCCTAAACGTCCAACATACATTCACAATCACAGTGCCCTAAAAGTCAAACATGTATACATAATCACAGTGCCCTAAACGTCCAACATACATTCACAATCACAGTGCCCTAAAAGTCCAACATGTAGACATAATCACAGTGCCCTAAAAGTCCAACATGTAGACATAATCACAGTGCCCTAAAAGTCCAACATGTAGACATAATCACAGTGCCCTAAACGTCCAACATACATTCACAATCACAGTGCCCTAAAAGTCCAACATGTAGACATAATCACAGTGCCCTAAACGTCCAACATGTAGACATAATCACAGTGCCCTAAACGTCCAACATGCAGACATAATCATAGTGCCCTAAACGTCAAACATACATTCACAATCACAGTGCCCTAAAAGTCCAACATGTAGACATAATCACAGTGCCCTAAAAGTCCAACATGTAGACACAATCACAGTGCCCTAAAAGTCCAACGTGTAGACATAATCACAGTGCCCTAAAACCCCAACATGTATAATCACAGTGCATGCCCTAAAAGTGCAACATGTAGACACAATCACAGTGCCCTAAAAGTGCAACATGTAGACACAATCACAGTGCCCAAAAAGTCAAACATGTATATATGATCACAGTGCCCTAAAAGTCCAACATGTAGACATAATCACAGTGCCCTAAAAGTCAAACATGTATATATGATCACAGTGCCCTAAAAGTCAAACATGTATATATGATCACAGTGCCCTAAAAGTTCAACATGAATAATAACAGCGCCCTAAAAGTCCAACATGTAGACATAATCATAGTGCCCTAAAGTCCAGCATGCAGACATAATCGCAGTGCCCTAAATGTCAAACATGTAGACATAATCACATTGCTCTAAAAGTCAAACATGTATATATACAATCACAGTGCCCTAAAAGTCCAACATGCAGACATAATCACAGTGCCCTAAAAATCAAACATTTATACACAATCACAGTGCCCTAAAAGTCCAACATGTATACATGATCACAGCGCCCTAAACGTCCAACATATAGACATAATCACAGTGCCCTAAAAGTCCAACATGTAGACATAATCACAGTGCCCTAAAAGTCCAACGTGCAGACATAATCACAGTGTCCTAAAAGTCCAACATGTAGATATAATCACAATGCCCCAAAAGTGCAACATGTAGACATAATCACCAGTGCCCAAAAAGTCAAACACACACACACACACACACACACACACACACACACATATATATATATATATATATATATATATATATATATATATATATATATATATATATCATCACAGTGGCCTAAAAGTCAAACATATAGACACAATCACAGTGCCCTAAAAGTCCAACATGTAGACATAATCACAGTGCCCTAAAAGTCCAACATGAATAATCACAGTGCCCTAGAAGTCCAACATGTAGACATAATCACAGTGCCCTAAAAGTCCAACATGCAGACATAATCACAGTGCCCTAAACGTCCAACATGTAGACATAATCACAGTGCCCTAAAAGTCCAACATGCAGACATAATCACAGTGCCCTAAACGTCCAACATGCAGACATAATCACAGTGCCCTAAAAGTCAAACATGTATATATATAATCACAGTGCCCTAAAAGTCAAACATGTATATATATAATCACAGTGCCCTAAAAGTGCAACATGTAGACACAATCACAGTGCCCTAAAAGTCCAACATGTAGACATAATCACAGTGCCCTAAAAGTGCAACATGTAGACACAATCACAGTGCCCTAAAAGTGCAACATGTATATATGATCACAGTGCCCTAAAAGTCCAACATTCAGACATAATCACAGTGCCCTAAAAGTCCAACATTCAGACATAATCACAGCGCCCATAAAGTCCAACATGCAGACATAATCACAGCGCCCATAAAGTCCAACATGCAGACATAATCACAGTGCCCTAAAACTCCAACATGCAGACATAATCACAGCGCCCATAAAGTCCAACATGCAGACATAATCATAGTGCCCTAAAAGTCCAACATGTAGACATAATCACAGTGCCCTAAAAGTCCAACATGTAGACATAATCACAGTGCCCTAAAAGTCCAACATGTAGATATAATCACAGTGCCCTAAAAGTAAAAAATGTAGATATAATCACAGTGCCCTAAAAGTAAAAAATGTATATATAATCACAGTGCCCTAAAGTCCGACATGTAGACATAATCACAGTGCCCTAAAAGTCAAACATGTATATATATAATCACAGTGCCCTAAAAGTCCAACATGCAGACATTATCACAGTGTCCTAAAAGTCCAACATATAGACACAATCAGAGTGCCATAAAAGCCCAACATGTAGACACAATCACAGTGCCCTAAAAGTCCAACATGTAGACATAACCACAGTGCCCTAAAAGTCCAACCGGCTGACTAACAACGCGGCAGGGGGCGCTGTTCATTCGTCCGTCCGTCTTTCCAGTACAACTGACAAGGTCAAGTCAAGTTCAAGTCAAGGTCAAGTCAAAGTCAAGTCAAAGTAGAGCCTGGTTGTCATAGTGAAGCGGTCTTACAAAGTGAAAACAATTTCCAAAGGAAGGCACGAAGCACAGATGAATGGCTAGGTACAACAATCAGATTTTAAAAACAAAAAGGAAAACGAGGCAGAAAGCAAATAAAAGCAATAGAAAAGGACATGTCCGCAAAATTCAGAAATTCTATCAAGTCGAAAAAGGCTATTCATTTAATCTGTCAATAAATCACTTACACACCTCTGCACACATTCTTTCTCATGCCCCTACGGACCCAGGAGTACAAACACCCTCCCTCCCTCCACACAGATCGGTGAGAGAAACTCAAATCACACACACACACACACACACACACACACACACACACACACACATAGAAACCGATATCCAGAAGCAGACATGGACATTTGATTGTTTTTAAACTAGCAAGCACTGTGACGTCATAAAACAAACCGACAAGGTGTTCTGAGTGGAAGTCACGGCAGACGGTCATTTGTGATTGGATATGGCTGATGACCACGTGTCACCAGACCAATGAATCGGCCAATGGAATGAATGTCACGATCGTCACACCTCATGACTAACATGGCCGGCAAGTTCCATGAATGAAGGTGACAGTGTCAGCAGTGTCAGTGCAGCACAGTGAGTGAAGGTGACAGTGTCAGCAGTGTCAATAGTGTCAGTGCAGCACAGTGAGTAAAGGTGACAGTGTCAGCAGTGTCAACAGTGTCAGTGCAGCAGAGTGAGTGAAGGTGACAGTGTCAGCAGTGTCAGTGCAGCACAGTGAGTGAAGGTGACAGTGTCAGCAGTGTCAGTGCAGCACAGTGAGTGAAGGTGACAGTGTCAGTGCAGCACAGTGAGTGTCAGCAGTGTCAGTGCAGCACAGTGAGTGAAGGTGACAGTGTCAG
>NC_134896.1:3312430-3319930 GCF_041734735.1 Babylonia areolata | reverse complement strand
AAAGTCTGTACCTGATGACTGTTGTGTATTCGGTTTATTTGGTCTACATTTCTTATCAGACATCTTTCTCGGGTGCTCATGTTCAGGAAAGTGTTTCTGACACACACACAAGAAAAAGAAAAGAAAAAGAAACAAAACGAAAAAAGAAAGAAAGAAAAAAAGAAGACGAAAATTCCAGCCAAGAGTTCCTCCATGCCAACAGGAGACCGTTTCTCTTCACAAACAATGCAGGGGGAAGGGGGAGGGGGGGAGGGTTTGTGGGGCCGTAGGGGGGTGTGGGGGAGAGACAGTCAATGGGGTTTCAGTGCAGCGAGAGAAAGGCGAAGGTCCATGTCAATCGTCAATGTCACCTTGAGTGACGAGGTCAATATTCAGCCTGGGAAGGGGCAGTGGCCATTCTTTCTGCTGTGTGCACGGACGTACAACATACGTCTATATACGTCAATGGGTGTGTGTCATTGATTGCTCGTGTGTCATTGATTGGGTGTGTGTCATTGATTGCTCGTGTGTCATTGATTGGGTGTGTGTCATTGATTGCTCGTGTGTCATTGATTGGGTGTGTGTCATTGATTGCTCGTGTGTCATTGATTGGGTGTGTGTCATTGATTGCACGTGTGTCATTGATTGGGTGTTTGTGTCATTGATTGCTCGTGTGTCATTGATTGGGTGTGTGTCATTGATTGCTCGTGTGTCATTGATTGGGTGTTTGTGTCATTGATTGGGTGTGTGTCATTAATTGGGTGTGTGTCATTGATTGGGTGTGTGTCATTGATTGCTCGTGTGTCATTGATTGGGTGTTTGTGTCATTGATTGCTCGTGTGTCATTGATTGGGTGTGTGTCATTGATTGCTCGTGTGTCATTGATTGGGTGTGTGTCATTGATTGGGTGTGTGTCATTGATTGGGTGTGTGTCATTGATTGCTCGTGTGTCATTGATTGGGTGTGTGTCATTGATTGGGTGTGTGTCATTGATTGCTCGTGTGTCATTGATTGGGTGTTTGTGTCATTGATTGCTCGTGTGTCATTGATTGGGTATATGTCATTGATTGCTCGTGTGTCATTGATTGGGTGTGTGTCATTGATTGGGTGTGTGTCATTGATTGCTCGTGTGTCATTGATTGGGTGTGTGTCATTGATTGGGTGTGTGTCATTGATTGCTCGTGTGTCATTGATTGGGTGTGTGTCATTGATTGGCTGTGTGTCATTGATTGGGTGTGTGTCATTGATTGCTCGTGTTTCATTGATTGGGTGTGTGTTATTGATTGCTCGTGTGTCATTGATTGGGTGTGTGTCATTGATTGCTCGTGTGTCATTGATTGGGTGTGTGTCATTGATTGGGTGTGTGTCATTGATTGCTCGTGTGTCATTGATTGGGTGTGTGTAATTGATTGGGTGTGTGTCATTGATTGTTCGTGTGTCATTGATTGGGTGTGTGTCATTGATTAGGTGTGTGTCATTGATTGCTCGTGTGTCATTGATTGGGTGTTTGCGTCATTGATTGCTCGTGTGTCATTGATTGGGTGTGTGTCATTGATTGGGTGTGTGTCATTGATTGCTCGTGTGTCATTGATTGGGTGTGTGCCATTGATTGGGTGTGTGTCATTGATTGCTCGTGTGTCATTGATTGGGTGTGTGCCATTGATTGGGTGTGTGTCATTGACTGGGCGTGTGTCATTGATTGGGTGTGTGTCATTGATTACTCGTGTGTCATTGATTGGGGGGGGTGTCATTGATTGGGTGTGTGTCATTGATTGGTCGTGTGTCATTGATTGGGTGTGTGTCATTGATTGGGTGTGTGTCATTGATTGCTCGCTGTTTGTCGTGTTCTGTGAGATCAGCTCCTTGTTGAGGACAGGGGAATGGGGGACCATGGGTGTTGGGACAGGCTGGGGGTGGGGGCTGGGGGTGGGGTTACTCAACTGTGGGTGTTGGGACAGGCTGGGGGTGGGGGGTGGGGGTGGGGTTACTCAACTGTGGGTGTTGGGACAGGCTGGGGGTGGGGGTGGGGTTACTCAACTGTGGGTGTTGGGACAGGCTGGGGGTGGGGGTGGGGTTACTCAACTGTGGGTGTTGGGACAGGCTGGGGGTGGGGGGTGGGGGTGGGGGTGGGGTTACTCAACTGTGGGTGTTGGGACAGGCTGGGGGTGGGGGGTGGGGGTGGGGTTACTCAACTGTGGGTGTTGGGACAGGCTGGGGGTGGGGGGTGGGGGTGGGGTCTCTACTCAGCTGGTCAAGCCATGCTCGTATTTACCGTCTGTGTCTTTCTCCAATTCTGTTTCAGTCTGTCCCCCATCTCTGTCTCTGTTTCTCTGTCTCTCTGTCTGTCTCTCTGTGTCTCTCTTTCTCTGAATCCATACAAACCCTTTTTCGTTTATCTACCTCTAATATATTTAAACTGAAAATATACAATGAGAAAGCTTACAGTGTATTTTACAGTGATTAGAAATACAAACACATATTTCAGTCATCTAAGTTCTCGTCCATCTAGTTATGGAAAGTGTTGAAAAAGCTGAAATAGACTTAAAGAAGCTGTTTGTTTCTTCTGATTTAGATAGAATGATGAATGAATGGAACGAGAACTGACAGATAAAGGAATGGGTGACTGAATGAAGAAATAAACTATGATAGAGAGAAAGGACGAAAGAGAAAATATGAAGTGAAACAGTGCGAAGGAAAGAGAGAGTGAACGATAGAGAAAGACAGAAAAAAGAAAGAATAGAATAGGAGGGATGAGTAGAAGAAGAAAAAAAAAAAGAAAGACAAAATAAAATAAATAAAATTTATGAAGGCAACCAGGAACAAGATTTCACACCAACCTGAAGCTATGAATTTTCCTAGCGCGAGATGAGATCCTGCACGATACCACCTGCAAGGATTCCAGTGTGTACTAACCTATGTGGAGTGATGGCCTAGAGGTAACGCGTCCGCCTAGGAAGCGAGAGAATCTGAGCGCGCTGGTTCGAATCACGGCTCAGCCGCTGATATTTTCTCCCCCTCCACTAGACCTTGAGTGGTGGTCTGGACGCTAGTCATTCGGATGAGACGATAAACCGAGGTCCCGTGTGCAGCATGCACTTAGCGCACGTAAAAGAACCTACGGCAACAAAAGGGTTGTTCCTGGAAGAAATCTGTAGAAAAATCCACTGCGATAGGAAAAACAAATAAAACTGCACGCAGGAAGAAATACCAAAAAAAAAAAAAAAAAATTTGGGTGGCGCTGTAGTGTAGTGTAGCGACGCGCTCTCCCTGGGGAGAGCAGCCCGAATTTCACACAGAGAAATCTGTTGTGATAAAAAGAAATACAAATACAAACAAAACCAAAACAAATACAGTGTCTCGTTAAGCCAGTCGATCCAGGTGACATCTCTGCATAACGTCATTCAGCATTTCAACAGATATTTGTCAGAGGGACACATTTCTTGTGGTTTACAGCTGGGAAGAAGACCGGAAAATTCAGACCTTCAGTTTCAGACTCAGGGATGTGTCAAGGTGAGCGGACTTACCCATGTACGCTACACCATAACTGGACACTTAGACGGGGGAAAACAAAAACAACAAACCAAGGAGCAGAGGCCTGATCTTGGCATGACTGACACCTTGGTCACCTGACACCTACGGAGGTTAAATCAACATCATCTTCAACTGAACAGATAAACCACAATGTCACCTTGACCCCTACAGGAGTATATATCAAACATCAACTCAACTGAAGCAGGATAACCAAACATGTTGGTCACCTGACATCTACAGGAGTTATATCAAACATCAATTCACTGAAGCAGGTAACCAAACATGTGGTCACCTTGACACAACAGGAGGTATATATCAACATCAACTTCAAATGAAGCAAGATAAACCAAACATGTTGGTCACTGACACCACAGAGTTATATCAACATCATTCAATGAAGCAGGATAACCAACATGTGGTCACTTGACACTACAGAGGTAATACAAACATCAACTTCAAATGAAGCAGGATAACCATTGACACCCTACAGAGTATATCAAACATCACCTCAAGAAGCAGGATAAACCATTGACACCTACAGGAGGTATAAATCAAACATCAACCTCAAATGAAGCAGGATAAACATTGACACCCTGACAGGAGGTATATATCAAACATCAACTTCAACTGAAGACGCATGGCATAAACCAACATGTTGGTCACCTTGACACCCTACAGGAGGTATATATCAAACATCAACTTCAACTGAAGCAGGATAAACCAAACATGTTGGTCACCTTGACACCCTACAGGAGGTATATATCAAACATCAACTTCAAATGAAGCAGGATAAACCAAACATGTTGGTCACCTTGACACCCTACAGGAGGTATATATCAAACATCAACCTCAAATGAAGCAGGATAAACCATTGACACCCTACAGGAGGTATATATCAAACATCAACCTCAAATGAAGCAGGATAAACCATTGACACCCTACAGGAGGTATATATCAAACATCACTCAAAGAAGCGATAAACCATTGACACCCTACAGGAGGTATATATCAAACATCAACCTCAAATGAAGCAGGATAAACCATTGACACCCTACAGGAGGTATATATCAAACATCAACTTCAAACGAAGCAAGATAAATGAACAAAGTAAAGGCAAGTAAATGCATTGGAATATAACAAAATGAAAGACACACAGCAGGCGAATGATTGAAATGAAAGCAGAAGATATTCAGAGCGCTGTCTGAAGAGGGGTGTCTTCTCGCCACGGGATATTGATGGGGAATTAAAATTCATGAACATCGTCTTCAATTTTCGACGTCTCCGCCTCGACTGAGCGTACAACGATCTGAATGGATAGCTCTTATCTGTGGCTCTTGTCTCTGTGGCTGTTCTCAATCTGTCTGGATCTCCGTGTCCGTCTCCGCACCTCTCCTCTCTCTCTCTCCTCTCTCTCTCTCTCTCTCTCTCTCCCTCTCTCTCTCTCACTCTTCCCTCTCTCCCTCTCACTCTCTCTCACTCTCTCTCTCTCCCTCTCTTTCCCTCTCTCTCACTTTCTCCCTCTCTATCTCTTTCTCTCTCTCACTCTCTCTCTTTCTCTCCTCTCTCTCTCTCTCCCTCTCTTTCTCTCTCTCTCTCTCTCCCTCTCTCTCACTCTCTCTCTCTCTCTCCCTCTTTCTCCCTCTCTCTCTCTCTCTCTCTTTCTCTCCCTCTCTCTCACTCTCTCTCTCTCTCCCTCTCTTTCTCTCCCTCTCTCTCTCCCTCTCTCTCTCTCCCCCTCTCTCTCCCTCTCACCCCCCTACTGTCCTATTTCTCTCTTTCAGTTTCGTTTTCTTTCTCTGTGTCTTTCGGTCTCTGTCTCTCCCTGTGTGTCTCTCTCTGTCTCTGTCTTTCTCAATGTGGTCTCGTTGTGTGTGTGTGAGTGTGTGTATGGAGGAGAGGGGGGGTGGGGAAGAGAGGGAGAGGGAGATAGAGAATTCTTGTTTGTTTAGTGTTTCATCACTTTCTGATATGGTTTTTAGTGTATTTTTGTTATTGATAGCTTTCTTCTTAGTATGTATGTGCTCATTTTAATGTACCCCTAGCGTCCACATCCCTCTTTTTTTCTTTTTTACTTTCTTCTCTTTTTTTTTCTTGGATATCCTAGGGCTGTATAGAAAACAAAAAGAATGAGTATTTGCTTTTCTCATTATCCTGCTAAAATAAAATTTCCTTTCATCTGTCTCTGATAATTGACGGCCTTTTTTTTTTTTTTTTACGACAGACGCATTTAGTCTGCATTGTTTTTGATGTAATGATAGAAATATTACAACTAGTGTGACTTTCAAACGATGGTTTCAGGTTCAGTTTCAAGGTGGTGTCATATTGTGTTCATCCATATACGCTGCACCATATGTGCTATAAGTAAAATAGCAACCAGACCAGCCGCCGTGGCGAAGTGGTTAGCGTCGCGGACTGACGGATGGGAGGACGCGGGTTCGAATCCCAGCGGAGGTGGGTTTTTCGGCCCGTGGCCGGCTGCTTCCCAGAGTTGAGTGTGCTGTGGGCTTAAATGGGGAGACTGGGACCACACAGTCGAGTGTCA
Source organism: Babylonia areolata (assembly GCF_041734735.1). NCBI lineage: Eukaryota > Metazoa > Mollusca > Gastropoda > Neogastropoda > Buccinidae > Babylonia > Babylonia areolata. The sequence goes on along the minus strand of NC_134896.1, from coordinate 3,313,878 downwards.
TCCACTTCAAGGATGCGTCTTTGGGTGTGTGGCTCTAATTACCTGACCAACACAGCAAGTGTCTGTATCTCTCGGGCCTGGTTAACGATAAAATCAATACAACGGAATTAGTGATGGAACTAACAATAAAATCAATACAATGGAATCAGTGATGGAACTAACAATAAAATCAATACAACGGAATCACTGATGGAACTAACAATAAAATCAATACAGCGGAATCAGTGATGGAACTAACAATAAAATCAATACAATGGAATTAGTGATGGAACTAACAAAAAAATCAATACAACGGAATCAGTGACGGAACTAACAATAAAATCAATACAGCGGAATCAGTGATGGAACTAACAATAAAATCAATACAACGGAATCACTGATGGAACTAACAATAAAATCAATACAGCGGAATCAGTGATGGAACTAACAATAAAATCAATACAACGGAATCAGTGATGGAACAAACACACTAAAACGTATTGCCGAAACATGACACTGTCTCTCTCCTTCCCGCCTACTTTCTCTGTCGCTATCTGTGTCTCTCTGTGTCTGTCTATATCTCTCATGTCTAATTCTGTGTCTCTCTGTGTCTGTCTATATCTCTCTTGTCTAATTCTGTATCTCTCTGTGTCTGTCTATATCTCTCTTGTCTAATTCTGTGTCTCTCTGTGTCTGTCTATATCTCTCTTGTCTAATTCTGTATCTCTCTGTGTCTGTCTATATCTCTCTTGTCTAATTCTGTGTCTCTCTGTCTGTCTATATCTCTCTTGTCTAATTCTGTATCTCCCTCTGTCTGTCTATATCTCTCTTGTCTAATTCTGTATCTCCCTGTCTGTCTATATCTCTCTTGTCTAATTCTGTATCTCCCTCTGTCTGTCTATATCTCTCTTGTCTAATTATGTGTCTCTCTGTGTCTGTCTATATCTCTCTTGTCTAATTCTGTATCTCTCTGTGTCTGTCTATATCTCTCTTGTCTAATTCTGTATCTCTCTGTGTCTGTCTATATCTCTCTTGTCTAATTCTGTGTCTCTCTGTGTCTGTGTATATCTCTCTTGTCTAATTCTGTATCTCTCTGTGTCTGTCTATATCTCTCTTGTCTAATTCTGTATCTCCCTCTGTCTGTCTGTATCTCTCTTGTCTAATTCTGTATTTCCCTGTCTGTCTATATCTCTCTTGTCTAATTCTGTATCTCTCTGTGTCTGTCTATATCTCTCTTGTCTAATTCTGTATCTCCCTCTGTCTGTCTATATCTCTCTTGTCTAATTCTGTGTCTCTCCGTGTCTGTCTATATCTCTCTTGTCTAATTCTGTATCTCTCTCTGTCTGTCTATATCTCTCTTGTCTAATTCTGTATCTCTCTCTGTCTGTCTATATCTCTCTTGTCTAATTCTGTGTCTCTCTCTGTCTATATCTCTCTTGTCTAATTCTGTATCTCTCTGTGTCTGTCTA
>NC_134896.1:3219930-3307430 GCF_041734735.1 Babylonia areolata | reverse complement strand
ACAGTGACTGTGTGATGGAGGGTGCTGTGACTGTGTGATGGAGGGTGCTGTGACTGTGACTGTCTGATGGAGGGTGCTGTGTGTGGTGGAGGGTGCAGTGACAGTGACTGTGTGATGGAGGGTGCTGTGACTGTGTGATGGAGGGTGCTGTGACTGTGACTGTGTGATGGAGGGTGCTGTGACTGTGTGATGGAGGGTGCAGTGACAGTGACTGTGTGATGGAGGGTGCTGTGACTGTGTGATGGAGGGTGCAGTGACAGTGACTGTGTGATGGAGGGTGCAGTGACTGTGTGATGGAGGGTGCAGTGACAGTGACTGTGTGATGGAGGGTGCAGTGACTGTGTGATGGAGGGTGCTGTGACTGTGACTGTGTGATGGAGGGTGCTGTGACTGTGTGATGGAGGGTGCAGTGACAGTGACTGTGTGATGGAGGGTGCTGTGACTGTGACTGTGTGATGGAGGGTGCTGTGACTGTGACTGTGTGATGGAGGGTGCTGTGACTGTGACTGTGATGGAGGGTGCAGTGACTGTGTGATGGAGGGTGCTGTGACTGTGTGATGGAGGGTGCAGTGACCGTGTGATGGAGGGTGCAGTGACAGTGACTGTGTGATGGAGGGTGCAGTGACAGTGACTGTGTGATGGAGGGTGCTGTGACTGTGTGATGGAGGGTGCAGTGACAGTGACTGTGTGATGGAGGGTGCTGAGACTGTGTGATGGAGGGTGCAGTGACAGTGACTGTGTGATGGAGGGTGCTGTGACTGTGTGATGGAGGGTGCAGTGACAGTGACTGTGTGATGGAGGGTGCTGTGACTGTGACTGGGTGATGGAGGGTGCTGTGACTCTGTGATGGAGGGTGCTGTGACTGTGACTGTGTGATGGAGGGTGCTGTGACTGTGATGGATGGTGCTGTGACTGTGTGATGGAGGGTGCTGTGTGTGGTGTAGGGTGCAGTGACAGTGACTGTGTGATGGAGGGTGCTGTGACTGTGATGGAGGGTGCTGTGACTGTGACTGGGTGATGGAGGGTGCTGTGACTCTGTGATGGAGGGTGCTGTGACTGTGTGATGGAGGGGGGGGGTGGTTTTACGTCATAAGACAGGGAAGAGGAAAATACATGTATCATGAGGAATTACTACGTGTGTTTAAAAAAAAAAAAAAAAAAAAAAAAGATTTTTTTTCTCTGAACGCTCTGAGCGGAGTCATTTGCACAACAGACTGAGAGCTGTCTTTAGGCGCTCATCATTCGTTTCCTTTGTCCTTCAGTCAGGCATTAGTCACACACACACACATACATACACACACACACACACACACACACACACACACACACACACACACACACACACACACACACACACACACACACACACACACACACACACACACACACACACAAATAAACACGCACACGCGCGGGCGCACGTTTGTGAACACATAAATGAAGGTCTTCAGCCAAACGCGGACGTCAAGCACGCACACACATAGGGCGCAGGAGGTCACCGCTGAAAATAGCCAATCAATAAGAAGGAGATCTGCTGAAGGAAGCGAGGTGAGTGACCAGTCAATCCCTGTCTGTCTAAACAAGCAGCGCCACCACGCTCCTCTGCTGATGAAGAGCAGACGCCAGAATTGTTCATTGATTGACAGCTTACTGACAGTCGTCTGTCTGCCAGTATTGATGATTGATTGACAGCTTACTGACAGTCGTCTGTCTGCCAGGATTGATGATTGATTGACAGCTTACTGACAGGCGTCTGTCTGCCAGGATTGATGATTGATTGACAGTTTATTGACAGACGTCTGTCTGCCAGGATTGTTCATTGATTGACAGCTTACTGACAGTCGTCTGTCTGCCAGGATTGATGATTGATTGACAGCTTACTGACAGTCGTCTGTCTACCAGGATTGATGATTGATTGACAGCTTACTGACAGTCGTCTGTCTGCCAGGATTGATGATTGATTGACAGTTTACTGACAGTCGTCTGTCTGCCAGGACTGATGATTGATTGACAGCTTACTGACAGTCGTCTGTCTGCCAGGATTGATGATTGATTGACAGTTTACTGACAGGCGTCTGTCTGCCAGGATTGATGATTGATTGACAGTTTACTGACAGTCGTCTGTCTGCCAGGATTGATGATTGATTGACAGTTTACTGACAGACGTCTGTCTGCCAGGATTGATGATTGATTGACAGTTTACTGACAGACGTCTGTCTGCCAGGATTGATGATTGATTGACAGTTTACTGATAGACGTCTGTCTGCCTTTGTCTTTCTGTCTATCGCTCTTTACAAAGCAAACGATTTCATTATGAAATGATCATGAACATTTCAAGTGTGAAATATCCCCTCTCTATATGTCTGTCTATCGCTGTCTCAGTCTGCCTGTTTGTCTGTCTGTCTGTCTCTTTCTCTGTGACTCTGTTTCTCTTTCACTCTGTCTCTGTCTCTGTCTCTGTCTCTGTGACTCTGTTCCTCTTTCACTCTGTCTCTGTCTCTGTGACTCTGTTCCTCTTTCACTCTGTCTCTGTCTCTGTGACTCTGTTCCTCTTTCACTCTGTCTCTGTCTCTGTCTCTGTGACTCTGTTCCTCTTTCACTCTGTCTCTGTCTCTGTCTTTGTCTCTGTGACTGTTCCTCTTTCACTCTGTCTCTGTCCTTTTCTCTGTGACTCTGTTCCTCTTTCACTCTGTCTCTTTCTCTGTGACTCTGTTTCTCTTTCACTCTGTCTCTGTCTCTTTCTCGGTGACTCTGTTCCTCTTTCACTCTGTCTCTGTCTCTTTCTCTGTGACTCTGTTTCTCTTTCACTCTGTCTCTGTGACTCTGTTCCTCTTTCACTCTGTCTCTTTCTCTGTGACTCTGTTTCTCTTTCACTCTGTCTCTGTGACTCTGTTCCTCTTTCACTCTGTCTCTGTCTCTGTCTCTGTGACTCTGTTCCTCTTTCACTCTGTCTCTGTCTCTGTCTTTGTGACTCTGTTCCTCTTTCACTCTGTCTCTGTCTCTGTGACTCTGTTCCTCTTTCACTCAGTCTCTGTCTCTGTGACTCTGTTCCTCTTTCACTCTGTCTCTGTCTCTTTCTCTGTGACTCTGTTCCTCTTTCACTCTGTCTCTGTCTCTTTCTCTTTGACTCTGTTTCTCTTTCACTCTGTCTCTGTCTCTGTGACTCTGTTCCTCTTTCACTCTGTCTCTGTCTCTGTGACTCTGTTCCTCTTTCACTCTGTCTCTGTCTCTGTGACTCTGTTCCTCTTTCACTCTGTCTCTGTCTCGATCCAGGAGAAACGTGGCCCAATGGTTCAGACGCTAATCTGCCAATACAGAGTCTGAGAGGGTCTGGGTTCGAATCCCGTCTCGCTCTTTCTTCGAAGTATGACAAGAAAATCAAACTGAGCGTCTGGTCATTCGGATGAGACGGTAAACCGAGATCCCGTGTGCAGCAGGCACTTGGCGCACTGAAAAAGAACCCATGGCAACGAGAGTGTCGTCCTCTGGCCAAACTCTAGAAGAAATCCACTGTGAGAGGTAAAACAAATACATATGCATGTACTCAAGGCCTGACTAAGCGCATTGGGTTATGCTGCTGGTCAGGCATCTGCTTAGCAGATGTGGTGTAGCGTATATGGATTTGTCCGAACTCAGTGACGCCTCCTTGAGAAACTGGAACTGAAATTCTGTCTGTTTTTCTGTTTGCCTGCCCCCCCCCCCCCTCTCTCTCTCTCTCTCTCTCTCTCTGTTTCTGTCTCTGTGTCTGTGTTTGTGTCACTTCATACTGTTTTATACCATCTTGCCATACTGCAGGTATCCAATCATTAAAAAAAGAAATTCTGTTGTATGCCAGCACCGATATGGCCCTAAACAACTCTCTCTCTCTCTCTCTCTCTCTCTCTCTCTCTCTCTCTCTCTCTCTCTCTTACTTGGAAGTAATCTGTCCATATTTGCAGCCGAACTATTTCCTACATTGCTTGATTTGGATTTTCTGATAAATCTCTCAGTAAATCTGTTCAGAGTGGCATTCTTTGTTGACTCTAAATCAGCGTCACATGCTTTAGATTCATTTGATGAAAAAATCGACCAGTCATCATTTTTTGTTTGTTTGTTTATCTATTACACAGTTTATCACCCACAGACACCATTATATAATTTACTGCGTACCGTCTCAAACTGGTATAGAATTAAATGTCTCAAACTGGTATGGAATGAAAAGTCTCAAACTGTACCCCCCACTCCCCCACCCCCCCCCCCCCCCCACACACACACAGAGAAACAGACAGACAGAGACACACAGAGAAACAGACAGACAGAGGGAGAATAAAATGAAACGGCCAACAGAGCAGCTAAAATGGTGCAGAAAGACAAGAGACGACTTTTGAAATAATTATCCACCACTCGTCTCAGAATGTTGCAGACTGTTCGAGTCTTAATTATGGAACAGATTTCGAACAAGTGCTGATGACAGGATTTCACACCCAAAGGGATTTGGGTTTTCAACTGCAGTTACACAACAACAAAACCTTTTATTGTGTGTGGTAAACAGATGACCACGGACAGCGGGATCCCGAAGATGCTTTTGTATGGCCGGCTGAAGGAAGGCCACCGTGAACTTGGAAGACCCTGCAAGCACTTCAAGGACACCTTGAAGACAAACCTCAAAGCCTGTGACATAGACATCGCTTCCTGGGAAACTGATGCCCTTGACCGCTGTCGCTGGAGGATGCTGTGCTCTAGTGGCATAAAGACGTTTGAAAACAAGAAAACACTGGCCATTAAGGAGAAGGGTGAGCGAAGGAAGCAGGGCTCAACTTCTGGAGACGTTTTCCCTTGCAACACCTGTGGGAAGTGCTGCGCATCCAGAATCGGACTCTTCTCCCATATGAGGACACACACCGACAGATAAGCCTGCCTGTCCACTCATCCGTCGGACCGACGGGAGACTCCATCACAAACAGATGACAAGAAAGTACATTCCATGTCGTGTCAAGGGATTGCCGCTTGTCTCCCCAGTTCGTGTCAAGTCAGCCATGTTTCACAACAAAACGGAAACTGCGGCTGATGAATTTTGTGGACAGAAATGTGTCCACGACGTGTCTGACGTCGTTGTTAAGAAAACGAAAGGGAAGGTTTCTGGTATAGCTTAACCACCTCCTCATAAGCTGCCTCCCACAGGGGTAAATGGATCGATGCCTGCGCATCAAGGAAGCTGAACCCTCCCTCTAATTCGACCCCCCAGGAGAAAATGTAAGATACATTTTACAGGACGCCGGAGGCAAACTAATCCATACACCCACCCACCCACCCACCCCAGCCCCAGTTACTCTCACCGACACCCTGGGGTGTTTTAAAACTGAACGGCGTGAAACACTTGAGAAACCTCCCCCCCTCCCCCTTCCCCCCTCCCTCTCCCTTCCCCACCCCCTCTGTGCCAAGGAATGTTTCCGGAACCCGGCACAGAGAAAGAAAAAAAACTGGTTTCCATTCACTCCGCGAAATCGTTGCCTTCATTCTCGTGTTTGTAGTTAACTGAAAAAAAGAAGTGTAGCTGAGAGAGAGAGAGAGAGAGAGAGAGAGAGAGAGAGAGAGACGAAAAAAAAGAAAGAAAGAAAAAAGGTCAAACATACATACACGTTCTTTCGCGTTCATCGTCTATCTATCCAGATAGATATATAGATAGAAAATCAAAATTGCTCACACACACACACACACACACACATACACACACACACACACACACACACACACACACGCACACGCACGCACACACACACACACACACACACACACACACAGGCCATGGTAAACACAGTTCACTTTGGCATCAGACAGAAGAGATGAGGTGATGAGAGATGTGTGTTTGTCACCACGGGGGTTTGTCTCTCCTCTCGTGGGCTGTGAAAAACCGTGATCCTAGCTCTCTCCCTCCCTCCCTCCCTCTTTCCCCCCCCCCCCCACCCCCCCCCCCCCCCCCCCCCCCCCCCCCCGCGCGTGTTTGTGTGTGTGTGTGTGTGTGTGTGTGACAGAGACAGACAGAGAGACAGAGAGAGAGAGGTTTTAGTGGATATGGTTTGAATAAAACTTAGCAGGCCTAACTGAAAGAAACATGATGGACGGTAGAGAGCGACTTAGCAAGACAGACAGACAGACAGACAGACAAGACACAGAAGCTGAGACATAATGACAGAAAGGGAAGACACAGAGAAACAAACATGGACAGAAGAACACAGATACAGAGGAAAAGAAACAGACACACACAGACACAATTCCGTCACGGTGCCTCCAACACCTGACCCATTCCGTCACAGTGCCTCCAACACCTGACCCATTCCGTCACGGTGCCTCCAACACCTGACCCATTCCGTCACGGTGCCTCCAACACCTCACCCATTCCGTCACAGTGCCTCCGACACCTGACCCATTCCGTCACGGTGCCTCCAACACATGACCCATTCCGTCACAGTGCCTCCAACACCTGATCCATTCCGTCACGGTGCCTCCAACACCTCACCCATTCCGTCACGGTGCCTCCAACACCTCACCCATTCCGTCACAGTGCCTCCAACACCTGATCCATTCCGTCACAGTGTCTCCAACACCTGACCCATTCCGTCACGGTGCCTCCAACACCTGACCCATTCCGTCACGGTGCCTCCAACACCTGACCCATTCCGTCACGGTGCCTCCAACACCTGACCCATTCCGTCACGGTGCCTCCAACACCTGACCCATTCCGTCACGGTGCCTCCAACACCTGACCCATTCCGTCACGGTGCCTCCAACACCTGACCCATCCCGTCACGGTGCCTCCAACACCTGACCCATTCCGTCACGGTGCCTCCAACACTGACCCATTCCGTCACGGTGCCTCCAACATATGACCTATTCCGTCATGGTGCCTCCAACACATGACCCATTCCGTCATGGTGCCTCCAACACCTGACCCATTCCGTCATGGTGCCTCCAACACATGACCCATTCCGTCACAGTGCCTCCATCACCTGACCCATTCCGTCACGGTGCCTCCAACAGCTGACCCATTCCGTCACGGTGCCTCCAAGACCGGCTGAAAGCAGTCCTCACCTTATTTCTCCCAACACTGACAACACATTTCCTCTTCACAATTATTTGCATGAAACATGTCGCCACAATAAAGCGCCACTTGGACAAGAGGCTGATTGTGGACGTTGATCACGCTGCGCGTCAACTGGAAATTTAATCAAACCAAACTGGATCCAGTTTCATCGTCAAACTGCTTGCGAGCAGGCCATCGGTCTCTGGGATGTACAGTGTCATTGACAACACTGATAGGAAAATGACAATGATGTACAGTGTCATTGAAAACACTGATAGGAAAATGACAATGATGTACAGTGTCATTGAAAACACCCAGGGCAAAATGACAATGATGCACAGTTTCATTGAAAACACCCAGGGCAAAATGACAATGATGCACAGTTTCATTGAAAACACCCAGGGCAAAATGACAGGATGTACAGTGTCATGAAAACACCCAGGGCAAAATGACAGGATGTACAGTGTCATTGAAAACACCCAGGGCAAAATGACAATGATGCACAGTTTCATTGAAAACACCCAGGGCAAAATGACAATGATGTACAGTGTCATTGAAAACACCCAGGGCAAAATGACAAGATACACAGTGTCATTGAAAACACTGATAGGAAAATGACAAGGATGTACAGTGTCATTGAAAACACCCAGGGCAAAATGACAGGATGTACAGTGTCATTGAAAACACTGATAGCAAAATGACAATGATGTACAGTGTCATTGAAAACACTGATAGCAAAATGACAATGATGTACAGTGTCATTGAAAACACTGATAGCAAAATGACAATGATGTACAGTGTCATTGAAAACACTGATAGCAAAATGACAGGATACACAGTGTCATTGAAAACACTGATAGGAAAATGACAAGGATGTACAGTGTCATTGAAAACACCAAATGCAAAATGATATTGATGTACAGTGTCATTGAAAACACCAAAGGCAAAATGACAATGATGTACAGTGTCATTGATAACACTGATAGCAAAATGACATTGATGTACAGTGTCATTGATAACACTGATAGCAAAATTACAATGATATACAGTGTCATTGATAACACTGATAGCAAAATGACAATGATGTACAGTGTCATTGAAAACACTGATAGCAAAATGACAATGATGTACAGTGTCATTGAAAACACTGATAGCAAAATGACAATGATGTACAGTGTCATTGAAAACACCCAGGGCAAAATGACAATGATGTACAGTGTCGTGAACAAAGTAATTCTCCATTTCTTTGCAAAGCTGAAAAAAGAGTGGGACATGGTTTCAGTCTTAAAGTTTCATTTCCCTGTAAACCACAAACCCACACACAGCACGATGGCAGCGTCACAGACGTAAAGAACAGAGTGCAGTGTCACAGACCTAAAGAACAGAGTGCAGCGTCACAGACCTAAAGAACAGAGTGCAACGTCACAGACCTAAAGAACAGAGTGCAGCGTCACAGACCTAAAGAACAGAGTGCAGTGTCACAGACCTAAAGAACAGAGTGCAGCGTCACAGACCTAAAGAACAGAGTGCAGTGTCACAGACCTAAAGAACAGAGTGCATCTTCACAGACCTAAAGAACAGAGTGCAGTGTCACAGACATAAAGAACAGAGTGCACAGACCTAAAGAACAGAGTGCATCTTCACAGACCTAAAGAACAGAGTGCAGTGTCACAGACCTAAAGAACAGAGTGCAGCGTCACAGACCTAAAGAACAGAGTGCATCGTCACAGACCTAAAGAACAGAGTGCATCTATACAGACCTAAAGAACAGAGTGCAGCGTCACAGACCTAAAGAACAGAGTGCAGTGTCACAGACCTCAAGGAGAATAAACATGAGACAGACAGACAGAGAGAGAGACAGACAGACAGACAGACAGAGAGAAGCAGACAGACAAAGACAATTCCGAATGCCTCTTCCACAGCCATGCAGTTCTCATTCATGGGAATCAATAAAGAAGAGAGAGAGAGAGAGAGAGAGAGAGAGAGAGAGAGAGAGATGGATAGATAGACTGATTGATTGATAACCGTTGGAAATATATAAAGAAACAAAAATAATTTCTATTACCCCCCCACCCCCCTTCCATCCCCCCTCCGCCCCCCTTCTCCCCCCCCCCCCCCCCCCCCAAAAAAAAGCAACAATGACAACAAAACCGACAGAAATGTGATGAGAGATGTTGCCGTGTTCAGCTGTCATGTTTTCCGTTCCAGAGAGTACTTGTTGTTATAAAAAAAAAAATCATCCTTTTGATGTTATTTCCGAAGTGTGTGGTCGAGCAAATTAATGACTTTTCTTCCGGTTTTGTTGATTTGTTTTTTCCTTCTTTTTCCTCGTCATTGTGGCTGTGTTCTCGTGCAGACAGGCTGGTGGTTTGATTCTAAACTCTGAACTGTGTGTGTGTGTGTGTGTGTGTGTATGTTGGAGCTCATGTACGTTTATATGTATTTAACTGTGCTTTCATATCTGTGAAACTGCATGTTTGTTGCATATCTGTTATGCATGTGTAGGTGTATATGTGAATGTGTGTCTTCATGTTTTACATCTGTTTGCTTATTTATCATCATTGTTATCTTATTTATTTATTTATCTATTATTGTTATTATTATTATTATTATTATTACTACTACCTTTTTTTCTTCTTTTTTTTTACATTATAATTATTATTTATTTATTTATTTGTGTAAGCTTATCTATTATTTATTCACCTTTTTTTCTTTTTTTTTTCCTCAAGGCCTAAGCGCGTTGGGTTACGCTGCTGGTCAGGCATCTGCTTGGCAGATGTGGTGTAGCGTATATGGATTTGTCCGAACGCAGTGACGCCTCCTTGAGCTACTGAAACTGAAACTGAAACTGAACTCCTGGGTTCTGTTTATCTCTGTCTCTCTGTCTCTGTCTCTCTCCCTCCCACTGTCCCTGAAATCACCCAACACAGGATCATCAAACTGAACATGCTTTCAAAATGTGTCTTCAGGGGACTTTCATAATTGTGTCCCCTGTGTGCATTGACCGCCATTTTGTAAAGCCTCCCTTGATCAACAACTGTATCATCAACAGATAAACCCAAACTGCCCACAGACACATACTGATGACAAAGAGGCGGGGGGAGGGGGGGATAGTGAGAGATGGGGGAGGGACAGAGAGAGAGTTGAAAGAAGAAGGAGGAAGAAGGGAAGAAGAGGAGGAAGAGAATAAGAAGAGGAGGAAGGGAAGAAGGAGGAGGAAGAGAAGAAGAAGGAGGAGGAAGAGAAGAAGAAGAGAAGGAAGAGAAGAAGAAGGAGGAGGAAGAGAAGAAGAAGAGGAGGAAGAGAAGAAGAAGAGGAGGAAGAGAAGAAGGAGGAGGAGGAAGAGAAGAAGAAGAGGAGGAAGAGAAGAAGGAGGAGGAGGAAGAGAAGAAGAAGGAGGAGGAAGAGAACAAGACAAGAGGAGGAAGACACAGAGAAGCCATTCCATTCATAAACGTCCGGACATGGGTGACAAAAATGTTTTTTTCCTGGCAGAGATGGGGGGAGGGAGGGGGGGGAGGTTGCGGGTGGGTGGGTGGGGGGCTGGGGGGAGGAGGGGGGCGGGGCAAGCATGGGAAGGAAAGAGACAGAGAGGAGGTTGAAAGGAAACTGTATTGTGCAAGAACCGCGTTGTACTTTCATGTGATGTATTGCGTTTGGAGGCCGTGCAGTGCTTTATTTCTTAAGAAGAGCCACTGCATTAATTATCGTTCACTGTGCAGACTGGGCTATATTACATTGTACTGTACTGTACTGTACTGCACTGCAGTCCGTTGCACTGTACTCGATTGTAATGATCTACATTGTACTGCACTGTACTGTACTGTATTGCACTGTACTGCACTGAAGTCCGTTGCACTGTACTCGATCGCAATGCGCTACATTGTATTGTATTGGACGATACTGTACCACGTTTCACTGAACTGTACTGTGTTATATTTCACTGTCGTGCGACGACAAGACAGGGACAACACTGTAGGTAGAAGTCACACATCCATTGTTCATGACTCACTGTTGAAACAACTCCACTGGCTGTCCATACAGTGCAGGGTTGGATGCATGGACGGTGACACAGCTGTAGAGCGTTTGGAGCAAAAGTTATTTGATTTGGCGCTACATAAATAACATTACTACTACTACTACTACTACTACTACTACTACTACTACTACTATCACCATCATAATCATCATTATTATCATCACTGATATTATTGTTGTTGATGATGATGATAATGACGACGGAGGATGATGATTTACATATTTATTATATCACCTTCATTACCACGGCAAGCACGGGACGTTAAACACCCACTAACCATCCAGGCCAGACTGCTAGCCAATCAGACAGCCGGTATGTCATCACTGACCCCCAGAATCATTGTGCAAGCTGTTGTCTTTCTCTGTTTCAAACTCTGTCTGTACACCTCTTTCTGGCCGTACGTCTGTCTGTATCTCTGTCTCCTCTTCTCAATAACTTGTTGTTTTTGTTGATAATGATCGACAGTGTTGCATTGTTTTGTTGTTGGTGGGTTTGTTGTTGTTGTTGTTGTTGTTGCTCTTTTTCTTTATCTTGTTACAACCCACCTGCTGTCACCTGCTGGATGTTTAAGTTATTTGGGAGGATCTGAACACGCCGTAAGCTCTAAGTGTCTTGCTGTTCATTCCGTATTATGGAGTCAATGTTTGCAGTGTCAACAAAAACCAAGACCCGCTCTTCCCATCAGCGTCAATGAACGAAACGCCGGAAGATTCACAATCACGCATCATCAGAAGTGACTGTTAAGCATGAAGGGCTTTAGGAACTGAAGCCAGAGGAGGCTGACCATCGCTGCTCTTTCGGAATGCCGGACGTACTGTTGACGGCAGACGGTCTGTAGTGGGTGTATTGTTCACCCAGCAAAGATGGTCACCCACCATGGCGGACTGGTTCGGGGCATAGCCACACAGTCACACAGTCACACAGTCACACAATCACACAGTCACACAGTCACATAGTCACACAGTCACACAGTCACATAGTCACACAGTCACACAGTCACATAGTCACACAGTCACATAGTCTGACAGTCACATAGTCACATAGTCACACAGTCACATAGTCTGACAATCACACAGTCACATAGTCACACAGTCACCCAGTCACCCAGTCACACAGTCACATAGTCACACAGTCACACAGTCACATAGTCACACAGTCACACAGTCACACAGTCACATAGTCACACAGTCACATAGTCTGACAGTCACATAGTCACATAGTCACACAGTCACATAGTCTGACAGTCACACAGTCACATAGTCACACAGTCACACAGTCACATAGTCACACAGTCACAGTCACATAGTCTGACAATCACACAGTCACATAGTCACACAGTCACACAGTCACATAGTCACACAATCACAGTCACATAGTCTGACAGTCACACAGTCACATAGTCACACAGTCACATAGTCACACAGTCACAGTCACATAGTCTGACAGTCACACAGTCACATAGTCACACAGTCACAGTCACATAGTCTGACAGTCACACAGTCACATAGTCACGGCAGTCACACAGTCACATAGTATGGCAGTCACACAGTCACATAGTCACAGTCACATAGTCACATAGTCACACATTCACATAGTCACACAGTCACACTATTTACACCATATTTATCTCACAGATTTTCCCATTGATTATCATAGTCCACAGGGGTGTTGCCAGGTCTGTTTCCGATTTGGGGGGGGGGGGGAGGATTATCATTTTCTTCTTCAATTTGCTGATCATCTGCTGATCCATCCTCTCACCCCCATATCCTCTTTTTTCCCCACTTGTGGTAAGGAATGAGAATTATCAGCAATTCTAACAACAACAACAACAAAAGTGAATGCTTCATACATGACTAACAATTTATTCAGAGCCCCTACAGACAGCTGGTAACTTTAATTTTCATCAATATTTCAGTGATTTGGGCCTACTTTGGATTGAACAGTTTTCCAATCCCTAAACATTTATATTGATCTGTTCTTTTGCAACTAATCTGTGCAACCTTTTAGGTGCAGGGTGAATACTACACACTACTATCTGTTTTATTTATTCTCTGTCCACAAAGGCTACAGGAAGGGCACAATTTTCTCCCTATCTTTCTTTTTTTCCTTTTTTTCCCCACTGTATTTGTATTTCTTTTTATCACAACAGATTTCTCTGTGTGAAATTCGGGCTGCTCTCCCCAGGGAGAGCGCGTCGCTACACTACAGCGCCACCCTTTTTTCTTTTTTCTTTTTTTTTTTTTTTTTTTTGTATTTTTTCCTGCATGCAGTTTTATTGATTTTCCTATCGATGTTGATTTTTGTAAAGAATTTTGTCAGGAACAACCCTTTTGTTGCCGTGGGTTCTTTTACGTGCGCTAAGTGCATGCTGCACACGGGACCTCGGTTTATCGTCTCATCCGAATGACTAGCGTCCAGACAACCACTCAAGGTCTAGTGGAGGGGGAGAAAATATCGGCGGCTGAACCGTGATTCGAACCAGCGCGCTCAGATTCTCTCGCTTCCTAGGCGGACGCGTTACCTCTAGGCCATCACTCCACATATGACATTCTGAGTGAGGACAGGCTGAGAATAAGAATAGACCAATGTATGAGCCATTTACAAATTCACAGAATGTTTTTGTTATTGCTCCTCCATAAGTGCAGAGAACCTGTGATATTGTCATGAACACAAATATATGATGATTAACAAAGTTATTAACTAATCCATACCCAATGTCAAAGTAAATCACGCTAAAAAAGATATGTAACAATGAATGTCAAAAGTCCAGTTTTCCCTCTGTGTACTATGAATTTAAGAAATGTCCAAGATAAGATTTAGGGAGCTTAATCAATATGTCTACTCTAATGAATTTTCAAAACTAAGCAAACATTTAATTATATCCATGAAAATACTGAAGACAGGCTTATTTGCTTATGACGTTAATGCTTGACTGATCTTGGCTGTTTTACAGTGGATGCAGTGCAGTGTGTCCTAAAACAGCTCTAAGCATCACACACACACACACACACACACACACACACACACACACACACAGAGCTGTGCATATTTTTGATAATCATTATTATCACTTTTATGTCAAAGGAGAGACGAGGGGGCGGTAAATTAAGACTTTTACATCTCCCAAGATAGAGGTACAGTTTGTGGTAAAACCAAAGCAAAACTGTCCATTTTGACAGGGATTCATCAGTCAGTCTTTAGAACTCCCTGGTGAAATGGGCTTTAGTTTGAAGATAATGTTGAGCAAATGTATTGCCATTTTAACCCCCTCCTCACTTCTCCCTTTCACCACCAGTCCCTGACTGTTAATTTTATTGTAGCATTAATGACAAAAGTTAGAACAATTATTGTTCCCAAGATTCCCTTTAAATACTACTCAGCTACACCAAGTGTGTTTGTGTGCTTGCATGAGACAGACAGACAGAGACAGAGAGAGTGTAAGATATATATATATATATATATATATATATATATATATATATATATTGATATTTGCAATGTGTATTTTTATATCCAAAGTTTTCTTGTATGTCTGTCATTAATAGTGTTATGCACTATTGTATTTATGTATTGTTTCATGGGAATTGCTTTGGTCACACTGGGTAGTTTGTACCTTATAAATGCTATTATTACTATTTTTATACTGCTACTACTACTTTTAAAAACAATCATTATTATTATTATTGTCATTCTTCGTCTTCTTCTTCTTCTTCTTCTTCTTCTTCTTATTATTATTATTATTAATTCTTTTATTATTATCTTTAAATCTTGTTGTTGTTGTTGTTATACTCCAATTTGGGAAAATTAAGTAAAAGATTTAAATATCACTAACTCAGACACTTTGTAGCACCACTGTGAAATAAGCCAGCAGTAGCTTGTGTGTGAATTTTATCAGATTTGTAAATTTCAATGAAAACTGAGCTCCCTACTACATTAGAATGTATAGTGTTTGTAATATGCATGCATGCATGCATGCGCGCGCATGTGTGTGTGTGTGTGTGTGTGTGTGTGTGTGTGTGTGTGTGTGTGTGTGTGTGTATGTGTGTGTGCTCTAGCTTCATTTATTCCTTTGTAGACAGCATACTCATAGTTCATTTAGGCATGATGATAAACTTTTATAAACATAACTTTTCCTAGAATTGACTCATTGACATATCCCTAAAATTGGGCTAACATAATATTGTGTAATTAAAGTATTATCACTAATTTCAGAAACCTGATTAGACTATAGATAAAGACATACTTTATATTTTATTTTATAAATGTCCCGCTTACAGTAGCTTCAGTGACTTCCCAAAATTTTATGGGTCGTACCTGAAAGCTTGCTTCAGGAGAAAACTAACACCATGTTGAATGTTGAGTGACAATTTCTATTTTACACACGTGTATTGGCTGAGTGCATAAAGTATTATTATCGATCGTCACTTGGACAGTTGACACATCATCATTCGTCTTCTGTCATCTGTTTTTCACGCATAAGGTCAGGGCCGATATTTACTGCAGTAGTTTTTCAGTTTCGCTTCAAGATGGGGTTATGGTCGTAACATGGCTTTTCTATACCCTCATTAAGCATTTCATTTATTTATTTTACTGTAGGAAGAACCATGTGCTGAACGGTGGTGACCACTGCATACCGCATTTTCATCACTCTACTCTCTGCCGACTGGTCTGACCGCAACGTAAGGCTCTTCGCGGATGACACGGCCTGTCATACGAGTGTTTGTTCAGCGCAAGACCAGAAAATCCTACAGGAAGACCTCGACAAACTCGCCACCTGGGAGAAGAAGTGCAAAATGTCCTTCCACCCTCAGAAGTACACCACAGTTCATATGACTAGACGCCTGACTACCCTCCACCACGACTACCAGCTCCACGGCCATACGCTCCAGGAGGAATCCCAGGCAAAATACCTGGGCGTTACCATCATGCATGACCTGGACTGGAAGCCCCATATCACCAACATCACTAAAAAGGCAAACAAGACCCTAGGCTTCATCAGAAGAAACATCAGACTTAACAGCAAGTCCATCAAGCAGGCTGCATACAAGGCACTGGTGCGACCCATACTGGAATATGCTGGAACGGTATGGGATCCCTACACTGAAGAAAACATTGAGGCAGTGGAAAAGATCCAGCGGCGGGCAGCAAGGTGGGTCTCGCGCCGATTCCGACAAACATCCAGCGTTGAAGATAAGCTCAGCGATCTAGAATGGCCAACGCTGCAGACTCGCAGGAAAACAGCGAGACTCACCATGTTTTACAAAATCCACCACGGCAAGGCCTGCATCAATTCCCAGCACCTCCCTTCCGTCAGCGCCAGAAGACGCTCTTCAAGGCGCTCCCACCACCTCCACTACGACGTCCCACAGAGCCGCACAGACTGTCGCCACAAATCCTTCTTCCCAAGGACCATACCGGAGTGGAACAGCCTTCCTGCAGAGACTGTGTCGACGCCATCCCTGGCTGCCTTCCAGGCCAGGATGGCATGCCTCCACTACCCCCCTCCCCCCCTCCCCCTCCAAATCGGAAACAGACCTGGCAACACCCCTGTGGACTATGAAAACTATGACATGCGTTCATCCGACCGGAGCGGGAAGCTTTTTCCAAAGTCATAAGTGCGGCTGATTCGTCTTAATGTAGATGTTGGCTGCCTACACCCAAGAAGAAGAAGAAGAAGAAGGATGTTGTCAATGTAAACCGGAACATGACTGCATACGGACTATTTATAGTAACGGCTATGGCAGCACCCTTTAAACCGGAAAACGGCCTATCGTGAAGTTAATAATAATAATAATAATGGATACTTATGTAGCACACTATCCAGAAATCTGCTCTGGGTGCTTTACAAGAACGCTTTGTTAACATAAAACATTACATCTATGTTACATACACACACCAAAATGTGACCACACACACACGTACACACACACACACACACACACACACACACACACACACACACACGGACCGTCACTCACTTGATGAACACCGCCATGCCCAAAGCCGCCAAATCTCGACGAAGGATTTCCCACGTCTCCTGAACGACCTTGACCTGAGCGGGGGTCAAGTGGCGACCCAGCTGGTCGTTCCGGCAATGCTGATTGGTGGAACACGGCAGGTGGCAAGCCCAGTTGCCCATGACAACGCCGACTGAGTCACTTATCGGTCAAATATTGTTCGTTTGTTTGCTGTCCAACTTTCTTCTTTTTTTTTTAATAATAAATCCTGGTGTCAAACTTTAGTTTCTTTGCCTGACTTGAGTGACACTTTCAGAACGATCTGTTTAACAACGTAACTGTTTGTGTCATCATAATATTGTTAGTGTTAACTAAATTGTCTTCTTGTTACCAGACTTGTGACTGAGTGTTGCCGGAAAGTTTCAATATCGCTAGATTGTTGCCAGAGGTGCCAGAATGTTACTGGTGTTACCAGAATGTTACTGGTGTTACCAGAATGTTACTGGTGTTAGCAGAATGTCTGTCGCTCCATTGGTGAAAGCTGGCTTCTGTCATAGCTGTGCTCAGAATATGAACTACGTCTTCCATGTGAATTCTTTCTTCCTTCCTTCAGTTTTACAGCTGAATGTCCCGGACAGTGTCCATCAGAACCAGAAAGCCGTGTCGGTCATAAAGATACTCGAGTGACACAATTATTTTAGTTCTGGCTTTAATCTATTACACTGATTTACACCAATTAACAGCCTCACAAGCACGGAAACATCACGTCCAAAAGTGACCACCTATGTAAATAAACTACATGATCAAAACTGGACCTTTTTGTTTTGTTTTAACGCTCTTGTTTCGTCACCCCTGTAGACTCGTTAAACAAAAGTAGATCATACACATAAATATATATATATATGTGTGTGTGTGTGTGTGTGTGTGTGTGTGTGTGTGTGTGTGTGTGAATCATCCCTAAAAACTGAAGCAAACAATCACAAACGTTAAAAGAAGAAGAAGAAGAAGCAGAACCGTACACACAGCACAGCAGCAGACGGACCAGCTACAACGTCCTGTCACCAAAAAACGCCCTGGCCGTCACAAGCCTCATCTTTCTGGCTGTCCCAAACCCTCTGTCTCGGCAAGACGTGCGGTGCGCGTGCGGATGACGCTGTCTCGTCAACGACCAATCATATCAACGCTGTGCCACGTCTCGGAAAACCTTCGGCTGACGGAGGCTGCTTCGGCCAGCCCGGCGTCGACAGCTGGAAATGCCCTGATCGTTTTTTACCCCACGGGAAAATTCGTGATGCGTGGTGTGTGTGTGTGTGTGTGTGTGTGTGTGTGTGTGTGTGTGTGTGTGTGTGTGTGTGTCCTTGATGGGTACTGATTAAAAACTAACAACGCCTATTCAGAAACTCCAGTTGATGTGACCATCAACAACAAAACCCCGTGCTTTTCTCAGTATCTACATCTTAAAGTGTTGGGACACGTGTTGGTGATTCCTGTCAGGGGGTAAGGGCCTTTTTGTCCGGCCATCAGGGCAGTGAATTCATGCTCACTGTGTTCAGGACTCGGCATAGGAAGGCGGGGCCCAGTCCTTTCAGTCCGCCGTTTGAACCTTCCCCGACTGGCCAGGTACACAGTCACACCTGGGTGCAGTCAGGACAACCGGAGTGAAGTGCCTTTCCCAAGGACACAACACCATGCCGAAACGGGGCCTGGAACCCTGATCACTGCTGAACACTGGATCACGTGTCCAACGTCTGAGCCTGAAGAGGGGAGGGGAGGGGGGCGGTACATGAGGAGTGACACGTTTTTCCTGAGGATCAGGTCAGGTCAGGTCAAGTCAGATCAGGTTAGATCAGGTCAGTTTGGGCCAAGTCAGGTCAGGTCAGTTTGGGCCAAGTCGGGTCAGGTCAGATCAGGTCAGTTTGGGCCAAGTCAGGTCAGGTCAGATCAGGTCAGTTTGGGCCAAGTCAGGTCAGGTCAGATCAGGTCAGTTTGGGCCAAGTCAGGTCAGGTCAGATCAGGTCAGTTTGGGCCAAGTCAGGTCAGGTCAGATCAGGTCAGTTTGGGCCAAGTCAGGTCAGGTCAGGTCAGTTTGGGCCAAGTCAGGTCAGGTCAGATCAGGTACGGTTAGGCAAAGTATGGTAAGATGGGATCTGATCAGATCAGATAAGTTAGGATATTTATAGGATGAGACAAGATCGGATCAGGTGAGGTAAGGTAAGGTAAGATATGGAAAGATAAAGTAAGGTAAGGTGAGACAAGATAACATAAGGTAAGGTCCATTTGTCTCTTGTCTCACTACACGTGACATTAAACAAAGCTTAAACACTCTTTGAACATGATCAGTCATTTAAACATCCATCACAATAACTTAATTAATATCATCAATGTTGACTGGATGAGAAAACTACATGTCATTCAGACCACAAATTAAGGACACCGATCAATAATTTCCTGCAACATAAACTCTCCCAGTCACATACACATACACCCGGACTACACCCCCTCCTCCCCCCTCTCACCCACACAACACACAAGTCAGCAGACACTGACAACAGCACGCGAGACATGCTGCATATTTCATCATGGAAATGTCTGGTTAAAACTTCCTTGAAAATATCCATTTCAGAAAGATACGATATAGGGTCAAATAAGGTGGACAATGAAATACAACTTTGTGGTCTGTAAGCTGCTACACTGGTAGTTCTTGGTTCTGTATCCTAATTTTCCTATCATATAATTTCTAAGGAACTAGTGCAGACAGGTCAGGGGCATAGCCCTTACTACTGGTACCATGTAACCCAGTACTACCCGCCGCATGTGAAGTCTCCCAACGACGGACAAGGCGGAGGAGGAAACCTTTCCCAACGGCTGTGAAGGCGGAAGATGATGACCAAAGGGCAGGGGGAGCTCTTATCCTTGGCTGGAAGTCCTCCTAGGAGACGGAACTCCGAAGAAAAAACCTGCACCTGCCGAGGCCGTCCTACATGTGGCAGTATCTGCATCTGTGGGACTATGAGCGTCGGCAGGCGAGAGAGTGGGGAAGGGACTGCATAACTCCTCTTCACTAAAAAAAAAAAAAAAAAGTCACCTGTGCTGGTCAGGCAACCAGGCTAATGTCGAAACGACGAGCTAGCCCTTCAACACCGAGCGGCTTTCCCAAGCCCTGCGGCGATGGAGAAGTGGTGACGGGGACAGGCAGAGGATGCTGCTGGCAGTTCCTAGTCACAACTCTGCACGCAGGCGGCTGTGGGGTGATGGTCGTCCGCCGTAGACTGGGGCAGATGCGGCGCCCGTATCCTCTCACAGCGTCAGAGCAGCCCTTTTTAGGGACAGCACTGCTCTCCCCACATGGGGAAGGGGAGATAAAAGGATCCCTAAACAAAGCCTGCCTCGCCTAGTACCTAGTAGGAAACCGCACCTACTTGGACATCCAACACTAGCGGTCGAAAACAACAGAAGAAAAGAACCAGGAGTCATGACTCTAGGTGCCTGGAATGTTCGCACCCTTTTAGACAGAGACGGGAGACCAGAAAGGCGCGCAGCGCTCATTGCTAGCATGCTTGACTGCTACCAGGTGGACATAGCCCTGAACGAAACCAGGTTTGCCGGTGAAACCCAGCTGCATTGGGAAGCCAGATGGCACCCCAAGAACCTCAGGCGTGGGCTCTGCCATACGAACCAAGCTTGCACTACAGCTTGACAGCCTTCCACGCTGGGATAATCGATAGGCTGATGACCCTGTGTCTGAAGCTGTCCGAGGATCGCTTCTTCACAGTCATCAGCTGCTATGCCCCGACGATGACCAACCCTGATGACATCAAAGAAGCTTTCTATGAGGAGCTCAGCCGCACATTTTCAGCGGTAGACAGAAAGGATAGGCTGATCATCCTTGGAGATTTCAATGCCCACGTTGGTGTTGACTTCTCCTCATGGCCAAAAGTCCTAGGACAGCACGGCACTGCCAAGTGCAATTCCAACGGACTGCTTTTGCTCCCGCTCTGTGCGCAGCATGGACTGACCATCACCAACACCCTCTTCCAACAAGCGGACAAGTACAAGAACACATGGATGCACCCCCGCTCCAAGCAATGGCACATGCTGGACTGTGTGATTGTCCGGCAGAGGGACAGAGGTGATGTTTCCATTACACGCTGCATGAGAGGAGCAGTCTGTTGGTCGGATCATCGCCTGGTATGCAGCAAGATGAACATCAGACTTGCATGCAAGCTCCAACCAACCAGGCAGAAACCCCCTAGGAAGATGAACATCCACGGCCTTCCTATCTCCAAGGACCTGCTGCAGCAGCAAATCCAAGCAGCTCTCCAAGAAATCCCTGCATCGACTGATGTAGAAGAGGTATGGAGCACCTTTAGAGATGCTGTGTAGACAGCAGCAGCTCATACACTCGGCTTTGTACAGAAGAGCCACAAAGACTGGTTTGACGAGAACGACTCTGGAATCTCCAAGTTCCTGAACACACTGCATATACAGCATCAGGATCACATTTCCGATAATGACTGCCAGAGGAAGAATAACTTGTACTTGCAAACCAAACAACTCGTACAGAAGAGGCTGCGTGAGATGAAGAACAGCTGGTGGGAGAGAAAGTCCGAAGAGCTTCAGTCCGCTGCTGATGCTCACGACATAAAGACCTTCCATGATGGTCCCCGAGCTGTGTATGGGCCGAGAGTCACAGGATCAACCCCTGTCCGAGCCTTGGACCAGACCACCCTCCTGACAGACAAGAAAGACATCCTTGCCCGCTGGGCAGAGCACTTCAATACCCTCCTCAACAGGGACTCGTCCATATCTGACGAGTTAACTGCAGCCCTCCCACAGCTACCAGTCAATAACTCGCTAGCTGCCCCTCCCACCAAGGCCGAGACCCTGAAGGCCCTGAAGCTGACAACGTCAGGAAAAGCACCAGGAGTGGATGGAATCCAGGCCGACATCTACAAGTATGGAGGCGAGGTGCTGACAGACAAGCTGACCGCCCTGTTCCAGTCTATCTGGGAGAGAGGGGAGGTCCCCCAGGATTTCAAAGATGCTTCAATTGTCCACATTTACAAACGGAAGAGAGACCGATAACCACCGTGGAATCTCTCTCTTCTGCATCGCCGGCAAGATCTTTGCCCGCATCATACTGAACAGACTGGCTGACTATGTCTCCAACACAGTCATCCCTGAAGCACAGTGCAGCTTCCGCTCAGGCAGGGGAACATGTGACATGGTGTTTGCCGTACGCCAGATGCAAGAGAAGTGCCGTGAGCAGAACAAGGAGCTCCACATGGTCTTTGTAGACCTGACTAAGGCCTTTGACACGGTGAACCACCGTGGTCTGTGGAAGATCCTACTAAATTTCGGCTGCCCAGAGATCCTAATCCAGCTGATTGCGTCATTCCGCAATGGCATGCAGGCGAGAGTACAGGAAAATACTGACATGTCGGATCCGTTCCCTGTGGTAAATGGAGTGAAGCAGGGCTGCGTCCTGGCACCCACACTGTTCTCTATTCTCGTCTCTGCCATGCTGATTGACGCCTTCCAAGACTGTGACCGGGGCATTTACATTCAGTTTCGCACGGATGGCAAACTTTTCAACTTGTGGCGACTCCACGCCAGGTCCAGGGTGTTTGAGGCACTGTTGAGAGAGTTCCTCTTCGCTGATGACTGCGCGCTTGCTGCACACACCCATGAGGACATGCAGTTCATTATGGACAGGTTCTCAACCTCCTGCAGGCGCTTTGGATCACCATCAGCCTCAGCAAGACCGAGTCCATGTACCAACTAGCTAGCTCACAGAACGCCAGTGCCTCCCCCCCCCCTCCCAACCCCCCTGCCCCCCACCTGCAATCAAGATCGATGACACAGAGATCAACTCAGTCGACAAGTTTTGCTACCTGGGCAGCACCCTATGCAGCAACGGAGCCCTTGATGCAGAAGTGACGCTGCGGATCGCCAAGGCCAGCTCCACCTTTGGCAAACTCAACAACAGGCTGTGGAACAACAAAGGCATCAGGCTCAGCACCAAAATCAAAACCTACAGAGCTGTTGTGCTGACCACCTTGTTGTACTGCTGTGAAACATGGACGACGTATCGCCGTCACATTCAATAACTTGAGCAGTGTCACCAGAGGTGCCTACGAAAGATCCTCGGCATAGAGTGGCAAGACAGGGTCTCCAACCTCCAGGTCCTAGAGAGGAGCGGCCTGTCCAGCATCGAAAGCCTGCTGATCCAGTGCCAGCTACGCTGGACAGGACACATTGTCCGCATGACAGACAGCAGGATCCCGAAGATGCTTTTGTATGGCCAGCTGAAGGAAGGTCTCCGCGAACTTGGAAGACCCTGCAAGCGCTTCAAGGACACCTTGAAGACAAACCTCAAAGCCTGTGACATAGCCATCGCTTCCTGGGAAACTGATGTCCTTGACCGCTCTCGCTGGAGGATGCTGTGCTCTAGTGGCATAAAGACGTTTGAAAACAAGAGAACACTGGCCATTAAGGAGAGGCGTGAGCGAAGGAAGCAGGGCTCAACTTCTGGAGACGTTTTCCCTTGCAACACCTGTGGGAAGTGCTGTGCATCCAAAATCGGCCTCTTCTCCCATATGAGGACACACACCGACAGATAAGCTTGCCTGCCTACTCATCCGTTGGCCCGACGGGAGATTCCATAAGTGCAGACAGGGAAAATCTCAACACGAAACAAACTTAGTGCTGCAAAGATCGCGTTTTATGCAACGCAGTCCTGAGGTACACAGAAGGACACAGGAGTGGGGGGAGGGGGGAGTAGGGGTGGTAGTGGGGGTTAAGTTTAGTGTGTGTAATAGGAGGTGGGGGGGGGGAGGGGGGGTTGTGGGGGTTAGGTTTAGTGTGTGTAATAGGAGGGGGGGGGGTGTAGGGGTGGGGGTGGGGGTTAAGTTTAGTGTGTGTAATAGGAGGTGGGGGGTGTAGGGGTGGTGGTGGGGGTTAGGTTTAGTGTGTGTAATAGGAGGTGGGGGGGTGTAGGGGTGGTGGTGGGGGTTAAGTTTAGTGTGTGTAATAGGAGGGGGGGGGGTATTTATAGTGCAGTGCACCGGTTGTGAAGGAAGCGGAGAGTGCTGCAGGTATTATTGGGACGTGACTGGACTCCCAGCCCCTCTGTTGTCTAAATCCACTGCGTGATTGTGAGGGGAGAACAATTTGATTGAAGTGGTAATAAGTGTGTGTGTGTGCGCGCGCGCACGTGCGTGTGTGTGTCTGTGTGGTGTGTGTGTGTGTGTGTGGAAGGTTTTACAAAGTAGATATATTCTCTCCCTTGCCTCCGTTTCGTTTATTCATTTATAGTGTGTTCATCTAAGATGATGAGCGTTCTGGTGTGACTGATAAAACGGGAACTCTGTGGTCAATATTCTGACTAACTGTGGAAATTAACTTGTCTGTTATTGCTAATTGAAAAATATTTAATTACTTTGGGAGTTTCTGGGGACAGAGTTATTGTGGTGTGTGATAGCGCGTGTACGCGCGCGCGCGTGTGTGTATGTGAGTGAGTGAGTGTGTGTGTGTGAGTGTGTGTGTGTGTGTGTGTGTGTGTGTGTAAGGAAGGAGACAAGTAGATGGTATTTCTCTGCTGAGTCTTGTACCGAAATATTGTCGAGTAGTATTTCGTGGTTGAACTGTTCCCTGTATAAGATTGATTTGCCAATACTGGGTACTTTTGAATAACTGTGTTCGGTCATATCACACCTCTATGATTCAGTCCTGCTTGTTAGTTAGCCGGCTAAATGATGACCAAGCGTGCACACATACACGCACGCGCGTGCGCACAAGCTCTCACACATGCGCTTACACACACACACACACACACACACACACACACACTGACACATACAAATACACATACGTGTCTATATGTTTATTGCCGACAAGCGTACAACATATTAATTGTACATTTTAACAATGATTCTGCTGGCCCAAAAAATCAACGTGAAAAAAATCAAGATATGTACAAATCAAGATAAAAAGAATAAATTGCTTTTATTATTCAAAATTGCGTGCGCGCGCGCGCGCGCACACACACACACACACACACACACACACACACACACACACATTTCAAAAGTCAATTGCCATAAGGCGTCAAATTGTCTGTCTGTGAACGTGTTCTAAAAATATCTCTGCAAACAGAATTACCTGCATCGTCGGGTGGCCGAGGTTAACACGTACATGACTGACATGAGTGTACACAGCCTTCAGACACACTGTACAACTCATGTTTCTATCTCTGCATCTCACCACAATATCAGCATGTACATGAGTGTACACAGCCTTCAGACACACTGTACAACTCATGTTTCCACCTCTGCATCTCACCACAATATCAGCATGTACATGAGTGTACACAGCCTTCAGACACACTGTACAACTCATGTTTCTAATCTGCATCTCACCACAATGTCAGCATGTACATGAGTGTACACAGCCTTCAGACACACTGTACAACTCATGTTTCTAATCTGCATCTCACCACAATGTCAGCATGTACATGAGTGTACACAGCCTTCAGACACACTGTACAACTCATGTTTCTAATCTGCATCTCACCACAATATCAGCATGTACATGAGTGTACACAGCCTTCAGACACACTGTACAACTCATGTTTCCACCTCTGCATCTCACCACAATATCAGCATGTACATGAGTGTACACAGCCTTCAGACACACTGTACAACTCATGTTTCTAATCTGCATCTCACCACAATGTCACCACTGAGATGTAAAAGTCATGGTCAGTAAGCATGTCAATGAACACCTTTTTTTCTCTAGTAAATAACCCCCACCCCCGTTCCGTTGGGTGAATGTGTGTGTGTGTGTGTGTGTGTGTGTGTGTGTGACAAGGGTTCACAACCCTCTGCATACTGCCAGAGAAAGCTGTGGACAGAAGTAAGGAAGGACGGTGACTGGCTGCAGTGTGGCACTGAAGCAAAGACAGGAGCACGGGATCGGGGGTTCCATTCTGTGCTGCCCCTTTTTCCTGCCTCTGCCAGGCGAAGACTGGCCTGTTCTCTGTGCTGTGTGGTGCCAGAAGCCATCACTGGCTCGCCTTACGAGGGATGCTCATTCAAGATTTCCCCTGACCCACTTCCAATGGACTGGGAGGAACGAAACTTGGCAGAGTTATTAGTCTTTCTCTAAATAGGTACCACCAAGGGTGACACACTTCTCCCATCGCTTTATACAGCTGTGAGGACCCTGCCTGTAGAAGTCTGCAGGTTGCGCCAGAAGCGAAGACTTGACCTCGGAAATAAGCGTTTCATCGTCTGGGAAGTAAGTGCTTGCCAATCAAAAATGACTGTGTGGTTGGAAAGAGGTGGAAGTCAGATGGTGCGAGGTCGGGAGAGTAAGGGGGATGTGGAAGGATTTCATGGCCGCAGGACCGTGCTTCCGTCTGAGCAACATGTGAGTTGTGAACCAGGGCGGACACCTTTGGTCAGCATGCCACGCCTCTCCGTTTCGATGGCCTCCCGCAATTTCTGCAGCAATGAAGCGTACTGTGCTCCGATAATTGCGGAACTCTTTGCCAGGAAATCCATCGCCCCTACTCCTTGCTGGTCCACAAAGACCGTGAGCATGACCTTGCCCGCAAAGGGTTGGACACGTGCCTTCTTCGGAGGTGGTGAGTAAAAATGCTTCCATTGCTTCGGGCTTTAGTCTCTGGATTATAGTGACGGACCAATGTTTCATTCTGCGTGATCAGTTTGTCGAAAAAGTCCTCCTGATTTTCTTGGCACATGGCCAAAAGAGCCTGGGAGCACGTGACTCGTTCCTGCTTCTGGAAGGGTGTGAGCAACCGGGGAATCCATCGTGCATTTTCCACAGACCCCACACTGATCTTGACATCTTGAGCTATTTGATGAACGGTCATGCGGCGATCTTCCATGATGGCAGCCTTCACTTGCCGGATGGTGTCTTTGTTCATCAGTGGCGGACTGGTCTTCCGGGAATGGGAGCCGTTTCCAGCGATGTCCGACCACACTTGAACTGACGATGCCAGTGTTTGACTACGTCATACGATGCGGCATCCCTCCTACTGGTCTCATCTCATCGAATGTCTCCCTTGATGTGCGGCCTCTCAAGTTCAGAAACTTGATGACCGCTCTGCATTCAACTGGCTCCATCATCACAACTTACTCCACTACAGCACCTGTGAAAGAGACACTGCTATGGCTACAGAGAAACAAGTTACCACGTCAACGAATACGTGCAATTTCAGCCTCCTACAGTAAGTGGGAGTAAGTCAGGGGAAATATTTAATGAACGTCCCTCGTAGTTCTTTTTTCTCTATCCTCTTCTCTATATTATGACTGTCTTGTATTGCATGTATTTTCCATGTTTTCGATACGTATGAATTAAATTATTTAATTATGTTTTGTTTGTTCATAAATATTACTGATGTCATGTCATCACTGATATTTCCAAATGACCAAACATATATATATTCAAAGACATTTTTGGAGGGAAGCCCAAATGAAATTAAATCCTTTTCACGTGCACAGCAAAACTCACATAATAAATTATTACCAACATCCACAGACATTCTTTTGATAAATGCCATCAGAAAAATAATGTAAAAGCAGGCGCTAGGCCAGCATTAAAATTCGAAATATAACAAATTGGGATGCAACATGATATCACGACAAAGGTCAAGGTCAAAGGTTAAAGGTCCCACAGCCATTTCCAGTCATGGGGGCAGTGAATTCATGATCACTACACAGGAAGGCCAGGCCCCCTCTCCCTCCACCCTTATAGCCCTCCCCCAAGTCAGGTACCATGCACACCTGGTCAGTGATTCACCCTCCGCCCTTATAGCCATCCCCCAACCAAGTCAGGTACCATACACCTGGTCAGTGATTCACCCTCCACCCTTATAGCCATCCCCCACCAAGTCAGGTACCATGCACACCTGGTCAGTGATTCACCCTCCACCCTTATAACTATCCCCCAACCAAGTCAGGTACCATACACACCTGGTCAGTGATTCACCCTCCGCCCTTATAGCCATCCCCCAACCAAGTCAGGTACCATACACCTGGTCAGTGATTCACCCTCCACCCTTATAGCCATCCCCCAACCAAGTCAGGTACCATACACCTGGTCAGTGATTCACCCTCGCACCCTTATAGCCATCCCCACCAAGTCAGGTACCATACACCTGGTCAGTGATTCACCCTCCACCCTTATAGCCATCCCCCAATCAAGTCAGGTACCATACACCTGGTCAGTGATTCAGCCTCCACCCTTATAGCCATCCCCCAATCAAGTCAGGTACCATACACCTGGTCAGTGATTCAGCCTCCACCCTTATAGCCATCCCCCAACCAAGTCAGGTACCATACACCTGGTCAGTGATTCACCCTCCACCTTTATAGCCATCCCCCAACCAAGTCAGGTACCATACACCTGGTCAGTGATTCACCCTGCACCCTTATAGCCATCCCCCAAGTCAGGTACCATGCACACCTGGTCAGTGATTCACCCTCCACCCTTATAGCTATCCCCCAACCAAGTCAGGTACCATGCACACCTGGTCAGCGATTCACCCTCCGCCCTTATACCTATCCCCCAACCAAGTCAGATACCATGCACACCTGGTCAGTGATTCACCCTCCGCCCTTAAAACTATCCCCCAAGTCAGGTACCATGAACACCTGGTCAGTGATTCACCCTCCACCCTTATAACTATCCCCCAACCAAGTCAGGTACCATGAACACCTGGTCAGTGATTCACCCTCCGCCCTTATAGCCATCTCCCAACCAAGTCAGGTACCATTCACACCTGGTCAGTGATTCACCCTCCACCCTTATAGCCATCCCCCAACCCATGTCAGGTACCATGCACACCTGGTCAGTGAGGAAAATCGGAGTAAAGTGCCTTTCCCAAGGACACAACACCATGCCGAAACTGGGCCTTGAGCCCTGGTCACTGGTGAACACTGGATCACACGTCCATCACTGACCACTGGTGAACACTGGATCACACGTCCATCACTGACCACTGGTGAACACTGGATCACACGTCCATCACTGACCACTGGTGAACACTGGTTCACACGTCCATCACTGACCACTGGTGAACACTGGATCACACGTCCATCACTGACCACTGGTGAACACTGGATCACACGTCCATCACTGACCACTGGTGAACACTGGATCACACGTCCAACGCCTGATCGGTCCTGCAACGGCGCCCCCTTGATAACAAGGAATGACCACAAAAATAAGACAAAATAATAACAAATTAGACACAGTTAATGTTAACAACAACAACAACAATACAAACAACAACACAACAACAACAAGAACGATACAACCAACACCAACTAGAGCAGTCTCTTGCTGACGACAGTGTTCAACAACAACAACAATATTAACACGACCAACAACAACAACAACATTGACACAACCAACAACAACAACATTAACACAACCAACAACAACAACACAACCAACAACAACAACAGCAACAACTCAGCCAACACGAATTACAGCAGTCTCTTGCTGACGACAGTGTTCAACAACAACAACACTAACACACCACAACAACAACAATCAACCAACAACAACACAGCAACACTCAGCAACAATTACAGCAGTCTCTTGCTGACGACAGTGTTCAACAACAACAACAACACTAACACAACCAACAACAACAACAATACAAACAACAACAACAACAGCAACAACTCAGCCAACACGAATTACAGCAGTCTCTTGCTGACGACAGTGTTCAACAACAACAACAACACTAACACAACCAACAACAACAACAATACAACCAACAACAACAACAGCAACAACTCAGCCAACACGAACTACAGCAGTCTCTTGCTGACGACAGTGTTCAACAACAACAACAACACTAACACAACCAACAACAACAACAATACAACCAACAACAACAACAGCAACAACTCAGCCAACACGAACTACAGCAGTCTCTTGCTGACGACAGTGTTCAACAACAACAACGCTAACAACAACAGCAACAACTCAACCAACAACAACAACAGCAGTCTCTTGCTGACGACAGTGTTCAACAACAACAACAACAATAACAACAACAACAACACAACCAACAACAACTACAGCAGTCTCTTGCTGACGACGGAGTGGGTGATCACCGTGGTGAAGGTCGCCTCCGAGGTCAGCAGGCCACAGTGCAGGTCAATGGAGTGCAGGGCCTGACCCCAGCGGTAATGCCCCCCCTCCCCCTCCCCCGGGTACACCTTGCACTGCACCGTGGTCACCACCAGGTTCTCTCCCTGGAACTGAGTTCAAACCCACTGACACGTCAGCAAGTAACCACCAGGGCGTCCCCCTGTGTGTGTGTGTGTGTATGTGTGTGTGTGTGTGTGTGTGTGTGTGTGTGCGTGCGTGCGTGTGTGTCTGTGTGTGTCTGTGTGTGTCTGTGTCTCTGTGTGTGAGTATGTGTGCGCGCGTCTGTATGTGTGTGTGCTTGTGCGCGCATGTGTGTGTGTGTGTGATTGTGCGCGTGTGTGTGTGTGTGCACGCGTCTCTGTTTGTGCTTGTGTATGTGTGTGTGCGTGTGTTCTTGTATGCTTTCTGTCTGAATGAAGTGTTATAGAAAAGCCCTTTAAGAGATTTGAAGGCGCTATGTGAATTTACCACCACCACCACTACTACTACTACTTTTACCACTCTTCTCATTATCATCATCATCATTATTGTAATCATCATCATTATCATCATTATCATCATTGTAATCATCATCATCATCATTATTGTAATCAGCATCAGCATCATCATCAACATCATCATTATCATCATCATTATTGTAACCATTATTATCGTCATCATCAGCATCATCATCATCATCATCATTGTAATCATTATCATTGTCATCATTATTGTAATCATTGTAATCATTATCATTGTCATCATTATTGTAGTCATCATCATATCATTATTGTAATCATCATTATCATCATCATCATCAGTAGCAGTAAGAAGACGACGACGATACCTCCAGCATGAGGGGAAGGAAGGTGCGGGTCTTGTTCTTGTTGACGTCATATCCGGTGGTGCACCAGATGGCGCTGTAGCGGGTCAGGTCGCGGTGACGTCGGTCATCCACCGGCCTCAGCAGCAACGTCTGGCCTGAGATCCTCATCGACCTGACACACGTCACCACCTTAAGGTCACCTCACTGGACCGCCCTTCACTGACACCACAAGGAACACGCTAGAGAGGAAGGCCAAACAAACCTGGCGCACAACATGGAAGAGGAACTCCAGACCCTGAAGCATACCTGGGGTACCGTTCAGAGACTGGCCCCGAACAGACAGGAGTGGTGCTTCTTCGTTACTGCTCTACATGCCAGAGGGGATGATGACCAGTACGTAAAGATAACACCACTTACTGACTTACTTAGATTTGGTAAGATCAGGCGTTTGCTAAATCCATAAGACACCTCCTCTCTTAGACATAGATGCTCCTGTGTCGATGGACGCAAGAGGCAGTCCAGGCGCTCCAGTGTCCACGGTCCTCAGGTGGTTTACTGGTGTCACCCCGTCGTCTGTCGACATGTCTGAGGTCTCTCCCCACTGTTTGCTGGTGTCACCATATCGTCTGTCGACATGTCTGAGGTCTGTTTCCACTGTTTGCTGGTGTCACCATATCGTCTGTCGACATGTCTGAAGTCTGTCTCCACTGTTTGCTGGTGTGACACCATCGTCTGTCGACATGGCTGAGGTCTGTCTCCAATGTTTGATGGTGTCACCCCATCGTCTGTCGACATGTCTGAGGTCTCTCTCCACTGTTTGCTGGTGTCACCCCATCGTCTATCGACATGTCTGAGGTCTGTCTCCACTGTTTGCTGGTGTCACCCCATCGTCTGTCGACATGTATGAGGTCTGTCTCCACTGTTTGCTGGTATCACCCCATCGTCTGTCGACATGTCTGAGGTCTGTCTCCACTGTTTGCTGGTGTCACCCCATCGTCTGTCGACATGTCTGAGGTCTCTCTCCACTGTTTGCTGGCGTCACCCCATCGTCTGTCGATATGTCTGAGGTCTGTCTCCACTGTTTGCTGGTGTCACCCCATCGTCTGTCGACATGTATGAGGTCTGTCTCCACTGTTTGCTGGCGTCACCCCATCGTCTGTCGATATGTCTGAGGTCTGTCTCCACTGTTTGCTGGTGTCACCCCATCGTATGTCGATATGTCTGAGGTCTGTCTCCACTGTTTGCTGGTGTCACCCCATCGTATGTCGATATGTCTGAGGTCTGTCTCCACTGTTTGCTGGTGTCACCCCATCGTCTGTCGACAAGTCTGAGGTCTCTCTCCACTGTTTGCTGGTGTCACCCCATCGTATGTCGATATGTCTGAGGTCTCTCTCCACTGTTTGCTGGTGTCACCCCATCGTATGTCGATATGTCTGAGGTCTGTCTCCACTGTTTGCTGGTGTCACTACATCGTCTGTCGACATGTCTGAGGTCTGTCTCCACTGTTTGCTGGTGTCACCCCATCGTCTGTCGACATGTCTGAGGTCTGTCTCCACTGTTTGCTGGTGTCACCCCATCGTCTGTCGACATGTCTGAGGTCTGTCTCCACTCTTTGCTGGTGTCACCCCATCGTCTGTCGACAAGTTTTTGCGTAGGGTTTGGTGTCAAAGGCGTCCTATTTTTTCATCCGTGTGGTCTCAAGTTACGATCTTTGGAACAAAAGAGGAGCGATAATATGCTGTGTGGGTTATCCCAGCTTGACACTTAAGAAATTTCTTGCTGCTTCATATTTTGCACAGTTTGAAGTTGTTGCTGCCTTTCCAGTCCGTCATTTCGGTTTGTGGTCACTCACTACTGATGAAGCCATTGCCCAGGTAAGTGAAATCAGGTGACAGTGAAACTAAAAATGATGAAAAAAAGGGAGCCTTCAACACTCTCCAGTGATACCCCCCCGCCGCCCCCCCGAACGCACAATACAAACATACATAAAAAATTCACATACACGTATACAAACGTGCACAAACGTATACATGTATGCACGCACATCATACATGGAAGCGCGTGCCTACACAAAGAAACTCACACGGGAGACAGACAGACAGACAGGCAGACAGACAGACAGACAGGCAGGCAGGCAGACAGACAGACAGGCAGGCAGACAAATAGAAAAATATATATAAAGAATGGAGAACGCAAGTCTCGCCATTGGTCTGCAGTGTTCTTGTCGCTCGAACGGGGACCAAACGGATAGAAAATGAACTGTACACCCGAAATTAAACTTATAGCTACCTACCTACCTACCTAACACCACCACCCTCCTCCCCCCAAAAAAAAACAAACAAACAAAACACACACACACACACACACACACACACACACACACAGAGAGAGAGAGAGAGAGCTTCCACAATCGATTCATACCATAACGAGTCCAGACATTTCATGGTAAAAAAAACAACAACAACAAAAAACAAAAACAAAAACCACTTACTTACATAAAAATGTATCATGTTTTTGTTTAGTTTTCACACTCATTAGCAACTGTTTCTCTTGTCAAATTAACGACTTCCGTTTTAGGAAGTCCGTAGAGTTATTTTCTTTAATTTGTACATCAAGTTCCAATATTCATCACTTGTTCCGCCCTCAATATATCCTGTTTCCCCCAACTCATCATACAGTCCCCCCTCTCTTCTATTGCCTGTTTATTCAATCAGTTTTCAATTATGTCAAATGTGAAAATCAATTCTTTGAACTGGTGTCTGCAATCTCCAGTATGTCTGGCGGGGCATTTGACAGAATCAGCTTTTATGTTCCTTCCTTCCTTCCTTCCATCCAGTCTTCCTTCTTCCCTTCCTTTATCTCCTTCCTTCCACCCGTCTATTCATCCATCCATCCAACCTCGCCCCCTCTCTTCCTCCACCCTCCCTCCCCCCCCCCCCCCTTCCTCCCCCCACCCTCCCTTCCTTCAAGACACCCCAAACAACCAGCCGCACCCAGCAAAGCACCACTCACGTGAGCTGCCGTGCCGGAGTGATGACGGTTTCCAGCAGGTACTTGTGGTTGGCGCGCACCTTCAGAGTGTTGGGCTGCACGAACCGCTGCCCGTCAGGTTTGTGGAACACGGGCGTGTGGGTGGGCCACTGGGCCACGGTGACACGGACCTTGACCCTCTCCTCCATACATCCCAGCGCCACAGCGCGCGGCAGACGGGCCCTGTGGTTACTGGTCACCGTGGAGTGCTCTGCGGTCAAATCCAACAGCTACACTTGCTGGTGACCCTTTTTTCCGAACTTTCAGTATACAAACAGTTCAATGGGAAGCGTGGATGCTCCCTGAGTCAATAAGTCTGGATGGTTTAAAACAATCCACAATGGATTGAAAAGGAGATACTTCTATGCGGAAATGATTCAACCCTTCAAAGTCTTACTTTCACCAGTTGACCATTATCCAGAAGGCCACAGAGACACCCCTTCCAAAGAACCCCAAAATGCTGCGGTGAGGCCAGCGGTAAGTGCCTGTTCGCTTCTTCCCTAGCAGTTTTATGGGTCTTCAATGCATTTTATGGGTCTGCAATACATGTTATGGGCCTGCAATGCATTTTAAGGGTCTGCAATACATTTTATGGGTCTACAATGCATTTTATGCATGTACACATACACGTCTGCAGTTTAACTTCATGGCGACTTCAAACAGCAGTCATATTGTTCTGACCTGGTTTCGTTACACAGCGTCAACATTCCCTTCATAGTGACCAAGTACTTCCTGGGGGAAACAAATATATATATAGACACATAAAAAAAATTATATATCGCTTTGGTGTGTTTGCTTCAGCTGCCAAAAATCTCACAAACTGAAGCCTAAGCCAGCGGCATTTTACTCAAACGCACAGCAGCGTTAAAAAAAATTAAAAATTAAAAAAACAAACAAACAAAAAAAAAACCCTTTGATAAAAAGCACAGTCATCTGTTTCCGTGAGTCTCTCTTGTCTGTTCAGCAAATTAATGACCTTGAACAAAGTCCATCCATGTTCAGTTCACGACCCGAACGGTTCGAATTCAAATATTCCTCTCAGTACTCAGTGAAGAAGACTTTTTCACATCACACAGAGACAGAAATTGTCTATCACTTGAAATACAGCCGTTTGAACTCAAGCTGACTGGGCCGTCACTCCTGCCGATTTATGCCTGTTTCACTGCCGTCCCTACATTCCCTACATCATCTCTCCAGTTTGTGACTTGACGCCATGGGGAGTGGATTCCGGTTCAAACACGTCAGGAAAAAAAAAAAAAAAAAAAAAAAAAAAAGCAGACAGTGCACGTCAGTGGGCGGACTGGAGAGAAGCTGTCATCGGCAACACGACCACTTGTCAGCACGGGACGGGGCCAGCCCAGGGACGTAACTCTGTGTGTCGCCAGATTCACAACATGGCCACCACCAGGAATGTTGTGACACGGTGCATAGGGGGAGTGGGTCGGTTTCACCTTGTCTGTCTGTGACAAAAGGATCAAGTATAAAATATGATTTTGCAGTCTCCTCAAACAAGGGGGGGCTGTGTGGCTTTCACAGTCTGTCTGTGAAGGGATCAAGTGCACTGACATGCCCCTTCCAAAAAGGGAAGTGCTTTGTCTGTATCCTCCCTGTCTGTCTGTCTGTCTGTATCAAGTCTCAGGCCTGAAAACCTCTTTCCAAAACAGCTCCCCCACCCTATCCCTCTTTCTGTCTACACTCTATCCAGCTTTCTATCAACATGTTTATCCAAAGTTTTGTCAATGATTTCTGTGAATCAGAGCTATGCATTAATTAAACCTATCGAGGTGAAATTAGTTTTGGTGCCATGGCTGTTCGCAGTTATCTGCTGTGGGGGATGGAGAGACGGACAGACAGACAGACAGAAGAAGAAGAAGAAGAATTGATTGGTTGAATCTTTAATGGGTAAAGAATTAGACACAATTCTGCCCATTTAACGACACAAAACGTAAAGAAATGAAATGAAATTATTTACAATAATAAGAACGACTAATGAGAAAAGTGAATGGAATAGTTCTTTTAAAATAAAAAAAGCAGTGAAAAGAACAATTGTTATATCAGTTGACACGTACGTATGTGCGCGTGCGCACGCACGCACACGCACACACACACACACACACACACACACACACACACACACACACACACTAAAACAAGCAAACAAAGACATACGTACACATTCACGCCCACACATTCAAACACACACATACACGCACGCAGTCACTGCCAAGAAGGAGGAGAGTGAAGAGAGTGGAGGCAGGAGCTTTACGGCAGCTGGTCCTTTCAATGTCGCTCTCGGCACAACGATTTGGACAGGCACTTATTTCAGTGGACGTTAAGCATCTCATTTATTAACCAGATTAAGATCATTTTCTCTGATCAGCATTTTGATTCCATCTGATTCCGCAAACATTCAGGAGACAGTTTGCAGTCAGCACTTTGATTCAGCTTTCTCATGCCAACCCTCTTTTGCATCGACAATTTGGCCATTCTTGCAGCGAAACAAGCGATGATTTAATGGCGGTCAGTTATGTCCTGTGTCATCATAAAATCATTATAAAATCAAGCAGACTTTTTTTTTTTTTAAAACTTTCTCTTCTTCACGTTTTTTGCTAATTTCAATAAGACGAAAGTTCAAAACTAGGATGAAAAGGGTTAAAGGAAAAAGCGACACTGGTGTGTGTGTGTGTGTGTGTGTGTGTGTGTGTGTGTGTGTGTGTGTGTGTGTGTGTGTGTGTGCGTGCATGTACGTGTATTCATTTTCATGCGTGTCTTCGCTATTTGTACCCGAAGAAAGTTGACAGTGGAAAGATAGGACACAACAGGTTAAAAGGAAACGCGCTGCAGATGGTTTTTGTTATATTTCGGGGTTTTTGAAGCTCGTTTGTAACCGTTTTATGATGTTGGTTTTGTTTCTTTCCATGTAGGTGTTTGCGTGCATACGTTTTGACATTTTCTGTTTTGACTCATACCGGGCGAAATTTCAGTTTTGCTTGAAGAGAATGAAAGAAAAGCGACCCGATTTTTTTTTTGTTTTTGTTTGTTGTTGTTGTTTTTTTAGATAGAATGTTGTTTTGCTTTCTGCTTTGTTATTCTTTTCTTTAAGACAGTCTATAAACCTGTCACTGTTTATGCTTAGAATATTGGTTGGGTTTTGTTTCTGTTCAAGCGAGTATGTTGATCCTTGGAGAAGACATTAAACGTCTGTTTCTGGGCAGATGTCTGTACGTGTCTTTGTGTATGTGAGTGTGTGAGGGGTTGGGGGGTGGGGGGGGTTGTATGCCTATAATTATTTGTGCACGTGCGCTACTGAAGTCAGTGTGTGTGTGTGTGCGTGGTGTGGGTGGTGGAGGTGGGTAATAGGGATGTATATTAGGCTACAGTGTGTGTGTGTGTGTGTGTGTGTGTGTGTGTGTGTGCCTCTGTGCGTTTCTGTATAATCAGATTCCACAATTATTCGTTTTCATGACCTGATTGTGCCAATCAGCTTTGAAAATTACGTCAGAGTGCGGTACGGCACGCCTGTTACGTCATTTGGTGATGTTACAACATGACTGACGCACCTGGTGATTACGTGATTATGTATGAGAGGGACAGGTCAGTTAAGTTCAGCATCATTGATTTTTGTCGTCATGGCCGAAACTGAGTCTGCGTAGTGTCAGTTGGTGTGGTGACATGACTGGAGTGTCAGTTGGTGCGTACCGACCTACACATTCATTGTGTGTGTGTGTGTGTGTGTGTGTGTGTGTGTGCGTGCGAGCGCGCGCGTGTGTGCGTGCGTGCGTGTGTGCGTGTGTGTGTGTGTGTGTGTGTGAGAGTCACAGTTGCTATTTCGCACTGTAACGCATATGACGGTGTGAATAATTCGTGAATTTCCGTCGTTTTGAAAACATACAGAGGGGAAAATATTCTGAAGGCTTTTTTTTTTTTTGGGGGGGGGGGTAATTTTTTGTTACATATATAGATAGATGGATAACAATTGTAGGCTTCCTGAAGTGCAGTCTACGGAGAAAAACAAAACAATGACAAAAATACAACAAAAAAGAGACAGCCTGAAGACCTTTTTCAAGGAAAAGGCGTGTTATAGTCACTATATGGTCATGATCAGCCGCACAGTGGTGTGCACTCGATTGTGCACATCGTGTCACGGTGACATTTTTACCTCACTCATTTTGCTTCTGTTTTTTCTTTCTTTCTTTTTTTCTCGCTTTTTCTTGTTTTTTGTTTGTTTGTTTTGTTTGTTTGTTTTTAGTTTGTCTCCCCCTCCCCCCCCCCCCCCCTTTTTTTTTTTTTTTTTTTTTTTTTTTTTCATCTTGCAATTTCACGTCTCCAGGATGTGGGCCAGTTTTTCCCCATGTTTCTCCATGTACTAGTACCCAAATCAGGTTTCTTGGAAGTTCAAATGATTTTGATTTTGAACCTTAGTACGCACAATGGAAAAATCAGAGTAATAGATCCTGTTTTCGTACTGCAAACTCACTTCGAGAGGAAGCCGGCTGCATTTGATAATGAAAACAACAACAATAATGATAATAAAGATAACAACAACAATAACAATAAT
This sequence comes from Babylonia areolata, assembly GCF_041734735.1. Classification (NCBI taxonomy): domain Eukaryota; kingdom Metazoa; phylum Mollusca; class Gastropoda; order Neogastropoda; family Buccinidae; genus Babylonia; species Babylonia areolata. The sequence goes on along the minus strand of NC_134896.1, from coordinate 3,268,787 downwards.
AATGATAATTATAATAACAACAACAACAATAATAATAATGATGATAATAATAACAATAATAATGATGACGATGATGATGATGATAATAACTTTTAAAAAAACATTGAAGGAAAATATATTCTTGTAGTAAGCCGAACGCATGGACTGTCCCAAAACTAAGTATAATTATTTCCAAAGATTTAATTTAAAAAAAAAAAAAAAAAAATCGACGAGGATGGGATTCGAACCCACGCGGGGAGACCCCAATGGATTAGCAGTCCATCGCCTTAACCACTCGGCCACCTCGTCTGCTATGCAACAATAGTTTTTGTAACAATATATAACTTCTGTAAATAAGTTCTCCATTGCCTGACCATAGCCTGGATGAGGTGATCACTTTCATCAATCAATGTCCCCGTTTCCTAAGATTTAGATATTTTTATTTACACGCCTAACTTCATCCGATAACCTTATTTAGCAGCGGTCTCCGGGAATGCCCCCGACCGCACACCCCTAGCCCTCGAAAACACTGCTGTCCTTTTCCTGTGGACTGGGACCACTGATCTAAAAATAGGACCCACGGAACAAATCGGGTTGGGACGGGGGTCACGGACGTCTATGGGGATGAGAGGCTGAAGGGAAGAACAGGTCTAGAAGGTGGGGGATTTAGCTGGACAGATCGTATCCTTGGGGGATCGAAGGTGAATGAAGCCCTTGTCCATTTTGTAGATCAACATCGGCTTTGTCATTTTCCTGCGCCGTGGCATTACCCCCACCCCTATCTTCCACACACCCTCCCCTATTGTGGTGTGTGTGTGTGTGTGTTTTCATGAGAACACATATAGACTATCAAGCAGAAATTAAAATAGTAATGATAAAATCCATCCCTTGTTAAAACATAAAAGGGGAAAAAAGGGGTGTTAAAAAGTAAATACAGAGTTCTATGCACGATCCAGGGATGATTCTTTTCTGCTTTGGGCTGGACATAGACACTAATTTGGTGTCTATGGGCTGTGTGAGGTTTGATTTGGGACATTCACACAGCAGAAAGAAGCATCTCAATCCCTTGTTCAGAAAATTCAAATATGTTACCTTGTGAAATTCAATTCAAACTGTGAACATGTTAAACCATGTGGATGGCCATTATTACCATGTAATTCAGCTGAATATTTCAGATGAGGAAGGTGGTAGACTGGTTAAGACACTTCTGTGCCACCACATTGTCCGTGAGGTTCTGGGATCAAATCCCACTCTCGCCTTTTCTCTCAAGTTTGACTGGACAATCAAACTGAGCATCTACATACAGTCATTTGGATGAGATGATAAACTGAAGTCCTGGGTGCAGCATGCACTTGGCACACTGAAAAAGAACCTATGGCAACGTAAGTGTTGTCCTCTGGCAAAATTATGTACAAGAAATTCACTCTGATAGGAACACAAATATACATGAGTGCCCTTAAGACCCGACTAGTGCGTTGGGTTATGCTGCTGGTCAGGCATCTGCCCAGCAGATGTGGTGTTGTGTGCATTGATTTGTCCAGATGCAGTGACACCTCCTTTGGAGAAACAGAAATTGTATTTTTAGTGTTATCCTGCATGTCGTTTTAAAACATTTCTGATGTGTGTGTGTGTGTGTGTGTGTGCATAATTTACTGTTGCTGTTTGGTTTGATGTCTGTGCTGGGTTATGTATGTTAAGTTGTTTACTGTTTAAATGCATGTTTTACATGTTGGGTTCTTTCAGCTGTTTTTGCATCGTATGGCACATTTGACCATGGACAGGCTTTAAATGAATCATTATTATCATTACTGTTGTTGTAGTTGTTACAATATAACACAATAAAGCTCTTGTGAAGTGGAAAGACATTGGATATACAACCATCTTAATTCTGGTCAAGGAATTTCACCCACCATCAGAAAAACAAACTAGCAGCCACTGACCAGTCCTGTCATTTGCTGTTGCTCAGGACTATTCAACAAGTGACCAAATCATCAATAGTTTAGTTTGCACAGACAGAAAATTCAGACAAATTATATCTCAGTCTTGGTTAAAAATCACATGCCATCACCCACACAACAGCATTCAATGAATGAAGTCCCTTTGTTTTTGTCAACACCTTTAATCAATCTGTAGTTAAAACATATTGGAAAAAATCCATTAAAAATCCGACAGTTTCGGTGACTGATTTGCTCTTGCTCTGGTTAGTAATAAATATAAATCTCAATCATTATAGCAGGGGGTTAATTAATTACATGAAAGTGGAGTCAGTAACAAAAAGGTATGATGCTGGTGTGAACAATAAGGAACAACACTGTTTATGAGGTGTGCAAAACACTATTTGATAATAAATAAACAGAACTGCCAACACATCAGCTATTGAACTAGAGTTACAGTTAACTAACAAATCAGCTATGCTATGGTGGGGGAGTCAGGAAGTGGGGAGGGAGGGGGAAAGTGAGTACCATCAGGCACTGTCTTGAAAGACAAACACTTCAAAATAACAAATGTTTTAACACAATGAGTGAATGATAAACAGAATGCCCGTGATCACATCTTCTTACATTTAATCTTCAGCTCTATGTGACAGATACATATTCTGTCACCTACTTTCTACTGTGTATTTGTCTAATTTATTCAGAGACTTAGAAATTGTGCTTATTCCATTACATCTGGGGTTCTGCTGTTTACAAATAAATTTTCTTCAACAACAGTATCTGGAATGTAAAACTGTGTATAAAGGACTTAGAGACCATGGGAAAATATACAGGAAGATGCACAAATTGGATGAATATATTGTGATGGATGAATGTTATTTCCTCAAAAATAGAGAGAACTGAGAATAAAGAGAGAGAGAGAGAGAGAGAGAGAGAGAGCATGTGTGTGTGTGTGTGTGTGTGTGTGTGAGCAGAAAAAAAGTGTAAGTGTGTGTGTGTGTGTGTGTGTGTGTGTGCGCGCATGCATGAATATGTCTGTATGTGCATATCCATACATTTGTGTTTGAATGAAGGTGGCAGAATGGTTAAGACATTCATCTGACAATTCAGTGTCCATGAGGGCCTGAGTTCAAATCCTGCTCTTGCCCTCTCTCCCAAGTTTGACTGGAAAGAAATTGGAAGAAATCTACTGATAGGTATGCTTCTATATATATATATGCATGCACTCGAGGCTTGAAAAAAGCACATTTGGTTAAGCTGCTGGTCAGGCATCTGCCAAGTAAATGTGGTGCAGCATAAATGGAATTGAACCCAATGACGTTTACTTGAGAAACTGAAACTGAGACGCATGTGAAGACAATCACTCTGATTAACAACCCTAGCAAAAAGTGGAATTCTGTTTGTGCACACACACCTGCCTTTCACAGCTGTAAGCAACAGACCTGTTTCCATTCTAAAATATGCATTTATACCGGTCCATTCTTCAACCCTTGCAGTCTGCTGGTGTCGGATTATCACAACACTGCTTCCTCTCACAACTCATCCCTAAAACACCTAGCATCATTGCTGTGCCCATCAGTTCATCAAGAAATCCAACAACTCTTCAAGCAGCAAATGTATACAGCATGTATTGACTTTGAACAATCTAAAGGTACAGGTGGGCCTGCAAAACAAAAACAAAACAAAAAGGAACAATCAACCTGACCAAAACCAACATCAGTCACTCAGTTATCATAAATGCACTTCATTTCATGAAAGTCTGTTTTTCCCCCTTAACAAAAATCACTGTTTGGGAATGCAGGATTTCTGATTCAGTAAAATACTCACCGAAAAAGTAACTGTATTATATACAAAATAATTTTCTGTATTTCAAATTGCATCAGCTTTCAGTCAGTAGATCACTTGATGAGTGTCTTCCACAGCAGCTCATCTATTCTCTCTCATGAAAATAAATTATCACCAGCATTTCAAAACTCATACACAAACATTTAATTCTTAAACAATTTCTTAAAATTGATAATGGATGTTTCAAAGGATTAAAGGTCTTCACAGGCAACACCTTAAAGCTTCAAGTAGATGCTACAATTGATATGTCCTAACAGACAATCAACATATGTAATTTCCTAACCCAGACCTGGAAAAATATTTTTTGTTGGACATATGTTAGGTCTGGGATTTTTTTTTTTCTCTCTCTTTCTTCTAGCACACCCCAGTGCCTGTGATGGTGAATGTCAATGATGCCATGCATAATAAGCTCAACCTTTCTTGTCGGAGTCTCTTTCCATCACAAAGCACAGATCAGGACCATCAACACAAATCATAATAAAATTAAAATGTTCTTTCCTAAGTTCCACAACACCATCGTCATTGACAATCATAGATATTTGATGATGATGGCGAAAATCAAATCAATGAGAACTGAGATAACTGGAAATGCAGACACTTACAGCAGTAGTATAGGCACCCAATGTTTGATGAAGGTACAATAGCAAAACTTAAAAGTGAACTGAAGTCCTTTTATCTGACAGGATTTTTTAGTTCACGGTAATTATTTGATGGACAAATTCACAGACTTTTTAAAAGAAAAGACTGCTTAAAACTACAGGGATACTCAGAATGGAAATGAATTACATACTTGATTTATATATATGTAAAACAACTTTAAAGATTGTTACTTTTATATAGCTGACACAATATACAACACAGATAACATTTCAATTGAGATTTAACAGGTGGTTGTTAATGTTCTGATTCTGATTAAACTGGCCAGGTGGTTATTAATGTTCTGATTAAACTGTCTTAAATGCCTCCCTCTCCTGTTTCACAACAGTAAAACAAAGGCAGAAAAAAGTGTTATACCATGTCAGATGATTGCAGTCCCATTCATTACAGACCTCACACTTTCTATTGTTATGATATAAATACTGAACAAAAGTGGTCAATAAAAAGCACTTTATATGGTTTGAAAGAAATACTGAATACAAGTATTCAAAATTCCTTTTACACTTTCTGAGATTACAGTATTTCAACATTGCAATCCAGACCATTATAAGATAGTTTCTACAAAAGTGAATGTTGTTGTGACCATGAACAAAGCAAATATTTTGTAATGTTGTTAGATCATGAATTATATTCATTAAAAATATATTTCTTTACAGTTTCTTTCACTCCGTGAGTTTGTATGTGTGCATGTGTGTGCACATGCATGTGTGTGCATTATTTGCGTGTGCTTGTGTGTGTGTGTGTGTGTGTGTGTGTGTGTGTGTGTGAAAATCACAAAAATTAAATTGACAATCAAAACATTGTGGCTTATGAATTTGCAGCTTTGAAATAAACAGCAATCACACTTTGAGATGAAATGAAGACTTTAAAAATTCAGCTCACTACATAATATAATAATATAAATGAGACTACAAAACTGCAGTGCACACAAGCACACACACACATACAAATGTGGACACATACAAAAACACAGATACACACGCAACCATTATGACTGTGAATCTTAAGTATGGTAAGTGCTGCCATAATCACAGAGTTTTCAAATGGAAATGTTTCAGATAATCAGCATTTTAATCAGGTCTGCAGTCTGTTTGCCTCCAATGCCCCGAAAGGGCTTCTTGAGGCAGATGGATTTTAATGGATAAATCTGAAAATAACAACTGTTCAATAATGCCGATTCTTAACATAAAAATATTTTGGCATTCTGGCAGTCAAGTATAATGGCAATTGTGAAAAGAAAATTGAATCAATCAGAGTCTACATGTTATACATGAATTGCATGTCTGAATGCATGTCCCTATGCATATTATGTGCACGAGTAAGTGCAAACGGGAATGTGCCTTTGTTTTAGTTTTCATCAGTGTGCGTGAGTATCTGTGTGTGCCGTGTGCATACAAATGTGTGTGTGTGTGTGTGTGTGTGTGTGTGTGTGTGTGTGCATGTTTCTAAGAGCATAATGGTCCTCTCCTGAATGACCACAAACTCATTTACTCATATCCACATTTTTCACCATACACCTGCAAATGATCCACCCATGTTTACAATATGTAAGTGCTCTGATGTTTGAATAATCATCAGCAATGCTTTCAACATGAATATTTCACAGAGGTTTCCGTTCATGTCCGGTCTCTGAGAAATGCTTGTTAGGTCTGTTCACAGAAATGCTTGTAGGGTCTGTTCACAGAAATGTTTGTTAGGTCTGTTCACAGAAATGCTTGTTAGGTCTGTTCACAGAAATGCTTGTTGGGTCTGTTCACAGCAATGTCTGTTAGGTCTGTTCACTGAAAAGTTCGTAGGGTCTGTTCACAAAATGTCTGTTAGGTCTGTTCACAGAAATGCTTGTAGGGTCTGTTCACAGAAATGCTTGTTGGGTCAGTTCACAGAGCACTGAGCCAATAGGGAAAGAGGGGAAAAGGAGATAAAAAAAAAATGTAGTGACGATCGACACAATCATTTTCATCACAATCATTATTCTTGGTTTTTATTACAGTCTGTTACTTGTCAGTATGTGAACATTAATGTGCAGACGTTTGCAAAGACTTTCACATTTCAGAGCACATTTCCCTTGGAAACATTAATGTGGACATGGTGAGTCAATCTCCCTCTTTGTGGTTCACCTCTGACAGCTCAGGGGAGATGACTGATGATATCACATGTCGTGAAGTATCTAAAACAGCCTTTTATTAAAAATGAAACAAAACGATCATGACAAAAAACGTGCAAACAAAAATCAAACATGAAGTATGGTAAGAGTAAGAAAATTCTTTGCAAAATCAAAGTGTTAAAAAATAACCCCATCAAATGAGATCTGCAAAGCCAAAAGCATAACATGAATTCTTATTTTGTTTTACCAAAGTCTGACAGAAACCTGAAATTCCAACAACACCTGTGTGGTGTGCAGACACTGGAGAACTGTACAGCAGCCTCTCATGACATAACATTCACAACACTGGAGGACACATCAGGAAAAAAAAGCACAAACACATGTGTGTGGCCTCCTGGACTGCCGACGCTGGAACTACGACGGACAAACCCGGGTGTGGCCGTGTATGGGGGAATCTAAATGAGCGGCTTGTGAGTAATGCCACTGAAACGGTGCAGATGACGGGGCAGCAAAAAAACACACCCCAAAACAACAACAAAAACAAAAAACAACAACACATGTTTGGATCTGACGGCTTGAGCTATTTACATGGAAAGATTCATGAACAAATTTGTATTCAATATTCACTCTTAGACTTCTGAGGGTTTGAACTACATATACACTGAAACATTCATGAATAAATCTATGTACAAGTTTTCACTCTGAGCCTGTACTCCTTTAGATATCATGTATCTTCGATGCTTCACTTTCATCATTCACACAATGTGAAGCTCAAAAATCAAACATATTTTCAAGCCATTCTGGTTGCTGGCAAACCTCTACAGCTGTGATTGTCCCGTTCCTGTGAAGACCTGGCCCTGTGGGTGAACTGTCTCCTTACGACGACACCAGCACGTAGATCATGCTGAGAAAAACACAAAAGGGAGATCAAATTCATGCAATTCTTTTTTTTTCAAATCATGAGAATTTAAAGAGAGCACAGTGCATAAGGGGGGACTTGGCGTGCATTTTTCTAGTATTTTTGTATCTCGACTTCTACTAAAGCTATTGCCATGAAATTTTGCACATAGACAGCAAAGTGGATTTGGAGCTAGAATACAAAGTTTCAAATGTTCATGTTACATAGAAATAATTTTATGATTTTTTTTCTTGTTTTTGTGCTGTCGAAAACGAGTACGTCTGCTCCTCCTCTACAGTTTGCAAAGTTAGGTAGTATTGAAGCTAAAATCATAATCAATACAAAGGACATGAATAGAAGAGTGCAATAGACATAAATTAGTATGTATAAATGTACATAAATGTAAATACCATCGCCAAGACTTTGGAGAAAATTGACAAATGTAAATAATTATTTTTAACCTAATATAACACTAAAACTGTCCAAGATCCATACTTTCTAATGGTTTCATTGCACTCAGAAGCCATTTTTCCATCTATATGCAAAATTTCAAGGCAATAGCTGTTGTAGAACTTGTACAGTAAAGGAGGGCAGTACATACGTATGGAATAAAAAGTCGTTTTGAGAAATTTGACTCCAAAGATAGAATTTAATGTGGACAAATGAAAGGAACAATTTTCAATAGTATTACTATCATTTTCCAATAATTATCAAGTATGATACCTTTTCAAGACATTCTGTACAGTTTTTTCTATGTGGCATTGGAAATCAAACACTCAGAACTGCCCAGGCCCATACACCTCCCCTTCTCTTTCTTGTCTTTCCTGGCGTTCCATGCGTCGCACCATCTCTATTTTCTTTCTCTTCTCTTTCTCCTTTTCTGATGATTTTCTGCTGGATTTCACCACCCTGGCAGTGTCCTCTTTCAAAACAAAGTCACCCAGAGTGCTTCCTCCCACAAGCTCCAGTTCCAGCATCACATCCAGCAGGGCCGAGGACCCTTTGTTGACCTCCCTCAGTCACCCTCAGGCTCTGAAACACATGATACATTACAGTACACTTTTTTTTGCACAGCTTCATACATTTGTAACATATACACACATCTGTACAAGCAGTCTTACACACACACACACACACACACACACTGAACAAACACATAACCTGAAACACACACATGGAATATACACATCTCATACACATACACAATGAACAAACCCATAACCTGAAACATATTCAAACACACAGAATAATCACACACACAAACACACTATGAATAAACACATAACCAGAAACACACACTAATACACTGAACACACTCACAGCCACACACACACACACACACACACTGAATAAACACAACCTGGAACACACACACATTGATTGAATAAACACATAACCTCTCACACACACCCCACGACACACACACAGCCCCCCACTCACCCCCTCACACCACAATCTAATTCTCTCCTCTCACACTTCACAAGGACCAGGAAGAAGTATGAATGATAAAGAAAACGAAAAATAAACAAAGAAATCAACGATCGACTTACCGGTTCTTTGCGTTCTGGACACAATGCACCACTGGAATCGATGAGACACTGAAGGCAGCTCAGGTTCATGATGATGTTGAGATCGTCACTTCTCACTTCTTCTACAGCTTCCTCTTCCAGTCTTTGTTTTTTGCTGGGTCCAGACTCATCTACTTCTTCACTAGAATCAGACACTGCCTTCTTTTTTGAGAAAAAGTCCTTTTCTTTTCTTTGAAGTAGAGGACGGGTATTCCATAGCAGACGACGTTGATGGAGTCGGCTCACAGGTTGTCGATTCGACCTCAGTTTGCTGTGATTGGCGGCTGGCTTTTCCACATTTCCCTTTTCTCTTCTTTGTACCAAACTTATGGAGTACTCTAAACTTCGTTCCAAACTTTCTTGGCATTGTAAAAACGCAAAACTGTGCCTAAAACTGACAAAATGAATGTCCTAGTTAGCTCACTTCGAAACAGACGCTATGAACAAAGATGGCGGATGACTGGAGTTTCGGCCAATCAGAATCATGGATTTACCCTCGTGACAGCTTAGGCCCAATCACCGGTTTATACACTGTTGTTGGGTGAGCCATTTCGTGCTTCGCGGAGCTCTCGCACTGAGGTTGTTTGCATATGAAATTAGGTTGACCGGAAAGAGCGTATGTTTAGCTTTCAAACGAGCGGTCACACACCTCAATTGGTAAAACGAAAGTGGTGGTTGCTAGGGTCTGAAGATAGTGATTTTTGTGATTCGACTTCGATTTCCGATAAATATTTGAGGCCACCTACATTAAAAAAAGTACAATTACACACACTTTTATGCAAAATTAAAGCAAAAGACACCCAAAAAGTGTTTGTAGATATATTATTCTTTCAAAATTTACAATAACCCCAAAACACATTTTCTGGTGATTTTTCATCAAAAATGCACGCCAAGTCCCCCCATAAGCGCAGGCTAGAGGACTTAACAATGCCAGTCTGGAAACCCTAAAACAAAAATAGTCAATTTATAGAGCATGCAAGCTTTCAATCTCTTACAAATCTGTCATCAGGAGAACAAACTGAGATAAATCACTAAAGCTTCGCACAATACCAAATGAAGGGTACTGCAGATAAATCAATTCTTGTTATTGGTGGACTGCAAAATCATGAAAAAATCTGCATGCTTTTGATCTGAAGGTAGCTTTGAATATATACCTATCTTTTATACTTATCTTTTATTCATCATGAAAATGATTCATATGATCAGCAAACTAAAAGATCTATACTTGAATGTACTGTTTTTTCTACAGTTAAATGAACACTTCAACAACAAAGGAAAAACATAATAAACAAACAAACAAAAAGGCGGGTAGGGGATGTTTCAATATGAAATACCGTTTTCTTGCTGCACTTGATTATTTTCATCTGAACTGCCTGACACTGAGTCATTTAAATATCATGCATTTTCACACAACTCTTTGCACAGGTCTATAGCTTGGAAGACTGTGTAGAAGAATGTAACCATATCTATGAAAGAAAAAAAATGAAAAGGGAAAACATCATTAATTTTCTTTCTACTCTCTGGCTGTATCTATAACCTGCATACAGTCTAAGCTGGCTGAATCTACACAATCAACCATATGGGCAGCTCTCTTTTATTCTGTCAAAAGGGGGATATGATTTATCACAATTACAAACAGATGTTTCCAATATAGCAGTAGTAGTAGTACAAGTAGTATTTTTATCATTGTTATCATCAGCAGTAGTAGTTGCAGGAGCAGTAGTAGTAATCAAATCAAAATGAAAAAAACAACTTTATTAATCCACATGATAATCGATCGATCAATCCATCCATCACCATCATCAATATCATCATTATCATTACTGTTGTTATCATCATCATTGTGGACATGATACCTGTAGAGATAGTAAAAGAAGGAGATGAGGTAAAAGGCCAACTTGATCCACCCTTCTTTCTGCGCCCGACTCAGCTCGTCAGCGTTCATGATGGAGGTGGGGTCATACAGGCCTGGACAGCTCATCACAGGCCTCTGCATGTACCTGGCCACAGCGATAAAACACTGTGAAAATAATCTGACCTGACCACAGCGATAAAACACTGTGAAAACAATCTGACCTGACCACAGCGATAAAACACTGTGAAAACAATCTGATCTGACCACAGCGATAAAACACTGTGAAAATAATCTGACCTGACCACAACCATAAACACTGTGAAACACCTGACCTGACCTGACCACAGCGATAAAACACTGTGAAACCAATCTGACATGACCACAACAATAAAACTCTGTGAAACCAATCTGACATAGCCACAACGATAAAACAGTGAAAACAATCTGACCTGACCACAATGATAAAACACTGATGTGTGTGCTGGTCAAATGGATCGAGTGCTGGGTTCTTGCCCCAGTCTCCCCCAAGTTCCATCCCCGCTGTGGGGTCACCATATGGGTAAAGGGTGGAGATTTTTTTTTAACTCCCAGGTCAGCATATGTGCAGATCTGCTAGTGCCTGAACCCCCTTCAAGGGAATATGCATGCGGAAGATCAAATATTCACGTTAAAGATCCTGTAATCTATGTCAACGTTATGGAAACAAGAACATATGCAGCATGCAAACCACTGAAAATGGAGTAAGGCTTCCAATATGGGGGGGAGTGCATCACTGGCATATAAAAATACCATTTGTCTTTCTTATATTCCTGGTCATTGTGTCTTGTATTGCCAGATTTTGTAAACAGTTTTTTTTTTCCATATTGATGTTAACTGTTAGTGATGTACAAAGAATAGTCATTACAAATACCTTTTTTTTTTTTTTACTAATTTGACTTAAATTGAAAGGACAGCACATTTAAGGCAGACATGTTTTTCTCACAACTCTTTTGGTCCAGGAGAAAAAAGAAACCCCAAAGAAAAATTTGCAAAAGAAATAAATTGAAGCATAACTGATAGAATTTCATAACACATTCAATGCGTCTAACATACCAAAAATGTATCAAGGACCAAAATGTACAAAAATATGTTTGCCTGAAGTCTGGGATTACACCATGTTTACTTTTGGTTGCGTAAACCGGTCTGCACAAATCTGGAGAAAACAGCAACAAGTTGTGGTGTACCTGAGGCAACGTCTCCTTTATTGAGAACTTAAACTTTTTTAAATTTTTTAATGGAGATGAAAATAACATAAACGGGGTTATCACCTCAAATAAAATAATAAATTCATTGCACTAAATGGACTGAGCTGAATGTGCTTGTGGAAAGTCCTTTTGCTGCCAAGCGTGGGGTTCAATCCCAGTCCTGCCATTTTTCCAGCTTCATAATATTTACAACAGAACACATTCTTAATGATGATTTTTTTTCTCTTTATGTGTGTGTGTGTGTGTGTGTGTGTGTGTGTGTGTGTGTGTGTGTGTGTTTCCTTTGTCGGATAAAGTGCATATCACAAGTAAGTCTTGAAGGCCTTGCCTCTCTAGAAAGTCTGTTATTCTTCTTCCTAAATAGTGACTCACCTTCTGACATGGTAGACAAGCAAGGGCAGGTTCCAGAGCAGAGAGCCCAGTTGAAAGGCAAACAGAAACAGCACCGTGAACAATATGTGCAAAGCATACTCCGGGAGCACCAGCTGAAACAACACCAAATAATACAGAAATCATTATGACTGTTATGAATATGGCAGTTATGGTAAATAGAATGTTTGTTGTTTGTTTTTCTTGGTTTTACAAAATGCTTCTAATTGAACCATTGCCATGAAAAAGACTGATATGTTTTTGAAACCTCAGAAATCTTTTGCTCTCAACTTGGGAGTTACATGCTTGAAATTCATGCACACCTCCAAGTTCTTTATGGGCAATCTATAGATAATCTAAGATTGTTGAAAAAGGAAAGTAAGCAAGAACAGGCAAGATAAAAAAAGAATATACAGAGAAAAGAAAAGAAACAACTGTCATTTATCTATATTACATCTAATGCACACAAAAGAAAAGAAGAGAAAAAATACAGACAATGATATATATAACCGAGTCTCAGCCAACCCAATAATCAGAATCAGAATCAGAATCATTTTATTATCTCACTAATAGAAACCCATTTCCAATATTTAAAACATACTCTCTCTCTCTCTCTCTCTCTCTCTCTCTCTCTCTCTCTACTGTTGTTTGTCCTTCAGACATTCATCTGTATGCATGCACATATGGCAACTTTTTTTCACAGATACCTGCACAATTCACAGAACAAATATTGTGGTAAAGTCAGTGTAAATCAATACCATTAACCACACTGTAAGACACACAAGCATTCTGCCAGCTATGACGGTGTCTGGCCGCACTACTCACAGGGTTGAGGCTGGCACACTGGTCTATTGGGTTCTTGTAGTCAGTCTTCAGTTCATCAAATGCAATGATCTGTTGACATGCAAAACATGCTTTCAGCTGCACTTTCAAGCATGCAGACTGATCCATATCCACTACACCACATCTGCTTTATTTTGTTTAAAAAGAAAGAAAAAAGGAACAGAAGACTGACCAATGCATAATCCACCAGTGCAAACTCCATCCAAACCAGTCTGAAAATGTGTAACAAACTGTTGTCCAAAGATGTAAATATACACTTGCTGAGACTTAGACCTTAATGATTAATCTGCAGTCACTTAGTCAAGGTTTGAGTTTTAGCAAACTAAGCAACTCTATGTTGTCAAGTTTACACTTTTTTTTCTGAAATAAGCAAAAATATGCTGATCCTGTGCACCTGAATTCACACATGTAGACTCACACACTCATGTACACACACACACACACACACACACACACACACACACACACCCCCTGATATAATTTATTGTGTATTGCTTTTATCCATTATTTTTGTCTTTTCTTTTCTGTGGGCTGGGAAAAAAGCTGCTTGATCATTTTGACTTGACTGATAATATGTATGGGTGCCCACACACATCTGCATATTCTATATATAATGTTGTACATGCACATATGCACGTGAATGCACACACACACACACACACACACACACACACACACACATTTGTTTAAGCTAAATGCATGCATCTGGCATTATGAATCATGTCTGATATTTCATACATATATACAAATATACAAATATATTGCCCAGTTAGGGCAAAAGGCTTTTAGCCTATATCAAACATTTCTGTGAAATATATGGGGAGAAATCTGCTCACTACATGTTGATGGTTAGAATTGTGTAGATAAATATTGTAATAAGTACATGTCATATATGACTGCACTAAGTTAGCCGAAACAACAACCGACATACTGGAAGAAGAAATGCACCACTTTTTGTTCGTTCCCCCACTTATTGTTATACTGGAAGTAGAAAATCAACACAACGCTCAAATACGACAACAGGATCAAAAGGACGAAAAATGTCCTGTCGGATTCTTCCAATCACTTCAGCTCATACTTCTACATAATTATTTAGTGAGAGTAAGTATATCAAGGACCCTTACGTGAAATATTGCAAAGAAAATTAGTACAGCAGATAACACTAGGGCAACGATGTAGCAGAATGCTGCAAACGTGAACGCCATGTTGCGGGTTTTTGGAGTAGTGTCCCTTGACGTCTGTTCGAGTAAGAAAACGTTGCTAAATTTTGCGAAATTCATTAAAGTTTTAACGTGTTTCGCTAGGAGTCAGTCTCAGTCTGGATTCTTTACCACTGTACTTATGCCTTAACTGTATTTGTTAAATAGAAATTAGAATAATGACATGTGTTAATCTTTTGACACCTGACTGCATCCAGTATATATCCATTTGTAATTGCATGATCATATTTTCAAGTTTTTTTTCTCTCCTGTATGTATCAAACCATTTCCAGTATTACTGGCAAATGGGTGCTAAAATAACAAATTATTGTGTGTTTTATTTTGTTACACCATGTCACTGTTATTGCTATGCACCAGCTAACCCCTCAGTTCCCAGTCAGATACAGAGCCGAACAAGTCACTTCACTCACAATTATAGTAAATCTCACTTGTCATCTGTGCATTTGTCTATGGAGTATTGCTTTCGCTATTCTTATTGCATTGTATCAGACTGATGATTACATATGGCCTTTTGTTTTATTTTATTTTATTTTTCCCCCATTTGTATTATCTGCCCTCTTGTTTCTTTTGTTTAAAATATCTTCGCTCTTCTTCTGTGGCCGTCATCATGTTATTGTCATGTTTCCCTGTTTCTCTACGACTCAGAAGAGTTAATGGAAATAAACTCATTGTCATTGTAAAAAAAAAAAACAAAAAAAAAAACCCAAAAAAACAAAAAACAAAAAAACTGAATATCTCTCTCTCTCTCTCTCTCTCTCTCTCTCTCATATCTGTATCTGGATGGCTTTCCCTCCTCAGCCTTCTCCACCGACTCCCAACTGCCACGAATCGCCGATGCCCGGGTGAACCCCTGGCCTTTAGACTCACCCCCACTTCAGTAACCCCACCGTCGTCTCCCCTCACCCCTCACTGGAAAGTAGGGTTGTTGAAGGCTGGGGCGGGGGTCAGCTCTATGTTCCCCGACCAGATCTGTACTCAGTTCCCCAAACTTTTTGCTCAACCAGGTGTATGTCCCCACTAGTCTATGTATCCCCGGCCGGCCAGGTCTATATCCCTTCAGGTCTATGTTCCCCCCGGTCTCAGTACTTCCAGGTCTATGTTCCCACAAGTCTACGTTCCCCTAGGTCTATATCCCCCCAGGGTCTGTGTTCCTCCAGGTCTATATTCCCCCAGGTCTATGTTCCCACAGGTCTATATTTCCCCAATGAAGTCTACTAGTAGAACCACTGCTGCCGACCACTATACTGATTGACCATGGCCCAAAAGTGATCATCATCACTCTGTGTTATTGTTACATCTGTCTATAATTATGTTCGACCACTGCTTGACCACTACTGACCACTGCTTGACCACAACTGACCACTACTGACTGACCACTGTTGCACACAGGCCTGGGGGAATATAGACCTAGGGGAACATAGACCAGCTCCCCTGGGGCTCTGCCGGTCAGGAGTATTCCCGGAGACGGCAACGGTAAGGTGTGTGTGTGGGGGGGGGGGGGGGGTTCCGCCGGGCCTGGGGATGGGGGGGGGGGGGGGGCGGTAAAAGATGCCGGGTGGTGGGATGTATATTCTGTATAACAAATGCTCGCCGGGCCCGGTTAAAAGTTGGATGGGTGACTGACCGCCTGGAGCACCGGGTGCTGTTGGCATCACTTTGTCGCCGGGATTTATTTTCTTTTTTTTCTCCCCCTCCCCCTGAGGCGAGGGCGGCGGGCGGGAAAGCATACAGGGGGGGAATTCTGTCAAAACTATGATATTGAAATTTTGTGAAGAGTTATGTCTCTTTGATTAGCTTGCTTGGCCGGCTTCTCGAGCTCCCAGCCACGAGATTGTTTCTCTCCCCTTCCCTTTTCCGCTCCATCTCTCTCCTTCCCCTCTTTCTCTCTTTACCTCTCTGTCTCTCTGCTTTTGTCTGTCTGTCGCTGGCAAACTCTCTGTCTCTATCTGTCTCTCTCTGCCGTCTGTGTGTGTGTGTGTGTGTGTGTGTGTGTGTGTGTGTGTGTGTGTGTGTGTTATTATTACCTTGCTTATGACTTTATGTAGTATTGTGCAGTGCATGCTATGACATATTTAATGTAGCGTTGTGTAGTGTAGACCCTGTTTCAGGGCGGGGACTGGATGTAAAAAAAGCGCGCCAGTGCTTATCTATTATTCTCGAAAATATAGAATTTTGTCTTGTCTCTTTATCTCTCTGTCTCTGTCTCTTTCTCTCAGCGTGTCAGTTTCCCTTTCTGTCTCTCTGTCTCCCTCTCTTTGTTTTCTCTTTGCCCCTCTCTCTCTCTCTGTCTGTCTGTCTCTGTCCCCCTGTATCTGTCTCTCTCACTCCCTGCCTGTCTCTCTGTCTGTCTGTCTCCCCCTGTATCTGTCTCTCTCTCACTCCCTGCCTGTCTGTGTGTGTGTGTGTGTGTGTGTGTGTGTGTGTGTGTGTGTGTGTGTCTCACTCCCTGCCTGTCTCTCTCTCTGTCTCTCTCCCTCTCACTCCCTGCCTGTCTCTCTGCCTCTCTCTCTCTCTCTCTCTGGTCAGTCTTTTGCTCGAACATGCGCCAGAGACAAATGCATACGTTCACACATGTGTTCTTGCACACAGACACAGACACACACACACACACACACACACACACACACACACACGGCACACACACACACACGCACTGGCACACACACACCCACTCTCACACTCACGCACACGCACACTCACACTCACACTCACACACACACACACACACACACACACACACACACACACACACACACACACACACACTGGCGCGCGCGCACACACAAACACAAACACACACACACACACACACGCACGCGCGCGCGCACACACACACACACACACACACTCACCGATACACCCGCGCACGTGCACACACACACACGCGCGCGCGCGCGCACTCACACTGGTACACACACACACACACACACACACACACACACACACACACACACACACACTTCCCTTGGCTCTGCCCCATGACCCCATGCTGCACAAACATGTCGTGTAGTGCCACACGGCCTTGACCCGTGTACACCGTACTGCGGTGAGGGTCAGTGAAGGAAGACCCCCCAGTCATCCTGGAGTTATATATACATACATACTTACTGCCATCCTATTTCTTCCACTCATCACCAAAGCCACAAGTGTACCACAGGACATAGGAAGCGACCAAAACGATACTGTTATCTTGCGTTTTCATTGGTCAACGACCGAAACAAAAACACCAATCACACGGCTTCAAGGCCCCTTTTCTTTCCTTCAAACCCACCACTGTGACCTCTCCTTATCTGCACGTTTTGAGTGACTGTAACGTGCCCCAAAACTTGGTGGGACAAACATTTTTATCAGTCAAAGGAATGCATGATTGAGCACACACATTAGAAAGGAAGAGCCTGTAGTTTGGTCAGAGTAATGCCGCTGACTTTTCCTGCTGTCGCCTGATGGACTGAAGTTGTGTGGCTCTCAAAGTGATCGGTGCATGTTAGGAATGTGGGCGCATTTTGTAATGGTTCAGCTAGAAATAGAACCAGGACGTTTACATGTCCGTACCTTGTTATGTACTACCCCCCCCCCCCCCCTCCCCAATATTCCTTGTGACCCCGGTACACTTGGTTATAAAGACATGATTATTCTATTCTATTCTATTCTATTCTATTCTATGTGACTGTGAGAGGTGGAAAGAAAAGGAATGAGGGGGTGGGGGGGGATGCGGCGGGGGGAGGGCGGTGGCGGGGGGGGGGGGGGGGGGGGGGCATGGAGACTGCAATGTTGAGAGAGGTATGTCTCTTCTGGCAAGCATGTGTACTCTCTCTCTCTCTCTCTCTCTCTCTCTCTCTCTCTCTCTCTCTCTCCACACACACACACACACACACACACACACACACACACAGAAGCTGATGATTTTGTGATAAGCCATACCCTATGTATTTCAGTCAGTGGTAATCAACACATTGCACGACAACCACTGTGTTTTCAAAGACACGCATTTCCACTCTGCTCTTGCATTGCGCTCTTTTGTTTTACGCCGCTGGGAAAATATTTCTAAAGGTTGGAATGCTCGGCATGTTTTTGCTTTTTTTCTAATCTACACTATGATATACAGGGCGCCATCAACCCCCTTAGGTGAAGATGTGCATCTGTTTCGTCCCACAGGTCTGTCTGTCTGTCTGTCTATCTGTCTGCCTGTCCGTCTATCTGTCTGTCTATCTATCTATCTATCTATCTATCTATCTATCTGTCTGTCTGTCTGTCTGTCTGTCTATCTGTCTGCCTGTCTGTCTATCTGTCTGTCTGTCTATCTGTCTGCCTGTCTGTCTATCTGTCTGTCTGTCTATCTGTCTGCCTGTCTGTCTATCTGTCTGTCCATCTATCTGTCTGTCTGTCTGTCTGTCTGCCTGTCTGTCTGTCTATCTATCTGTCTGTCTGTCTGTCTATCTGCCTGTCTGTCTATATGTCTGTCTATCTGTCTGTCTGTCTGTCTATCGGTCTGCCTGTCTGTCTATCTGTCTGTCCATCTATCTGTCTGTCTGTCTGTCTGTCTGTCTGTCTATCTATCTGTCTGTCTGTCTGTCTGTCTGTCTGTCTATCTGTCTGTCTGTCTGTCTATCTGCCTGTCTGTCTGCCTGTCTGTCTGTCTATCTGTCTGTCTGTCTGTCTATCTGCCTGTCTGTCTGCCTGTCTGTCTTTCTATCTGTCTGTCTGCCTGTCTGTCTGTCTATCTGTCTGTCTGCCTGTCTGTCTGCTTGCCTGTCTGTCTGTCTGTCTGCCTGTCTGTCGGTCTATCTGTCTGTCTGTCTGCCTGTCGGTCGGTCTATCTGTCTGCCTGTCTGTCTGCCTGTCTGTCGGTCTATCTGTCGGTCAGTCTGTCTATCTGTCTGTCTGTCTATCTGTCTGTCTGTCTGTCTGCCTGTCTGTCGGTCTATCTGTCGGTCAGTCTGTCTATCTGTCTGTCTGTCTATCTGCCTGTCTGTCTGTCTGCCTGTCTGTCGGTCTATCTGTCTGTCTGTCTATCTGTCTGTCTGCCTGCCTGTCTGTCTGTCTGCCTGTCTGTCGGTCTATCTGTCTGTCTGTCTGTCTGCCTGTCTGTCGGTCTATCTGTCTGTCTGTCTATCTATCTGTCTGTCTATCTACCTGTCTGTCTGCCTGTCTGTCGGTCTATCTGTCTGTCTGTCTATCTATCTGTCTGTCTGCCTATCTGTCTGTCTGTCGGTTTATCTGTCTGTATGCCTATCTGTCTGTCTGTCTGTCTGTCTGTCGTGGACCACCAACAACGCCCGCCTTTCTCGCAGACTCAGCTGACACTGACACGCCCTGAGGGAAACCAGAAACAGCAAGGGAGGTTACTGCGTTTGTAGTGACGTGCCGTGCTCCTGACAGGAAGTGGCACCAGGCAGCAATGGCTTGTGGGTTCTGTGTGTCCAACTGTCAGGAATGTGGGTCAATCAACGTGTGGTTTGAAGTGTGTGAGTCATTGTGGGATGTAGGTCAAGCAAAGCCATGCAGTCACAATCACTGATGTAGCGACAAACTGCCACAAGCCTGGCGCCTGTGTTTGATCCATTTGTATTTACAGAAGCAGGAGAATGTGTACACTTGTATGAAGCATCACGTAATATTAAGGCTTTGTATGAAGCATCACGTAATGTTAAGGCTTTTGGCCCCATGTCTTTGAGGGCTTGTTTTACACACATGAGACAAGCCACACAAACTGAGGCACTAAGAAGGAAGATTGGGATGTGTGTGTGTGTGTGTGTGTGTGTGTGTGTGGTCGTGTGTGTGTGTGTGTGTGTGTGTGTGTGTGTGTGTGTGTGTGTTTGTCTGTCTGTCTCTGAAGTATGCAATGACGAGGTTTAGATTTTTAGATTTGGCGTTTCCTAACAGTATGAACAATCTGTGTCAATTAATATGCGGTTTTCATTTCTTTGTGTGTAACACCATTCCATGGGTAATGGCCTCCATGAAGAAAACACTCAGAGTCTTGAGTCTCTTTCTCCCTCTGTCAACAATCCTACTTAACTTGACTTTATCTTATTGAATACGCATATATAGTTTCATTGTATGTCTAACCGCTATCGCACTACTTAATGATATACAACCACAATCAGTGTCCTGAATACTTTTTTTTTTTTTTTTTTTTTTTTTGGGGGGGGGGGGGGGGGGAGGCTTGGGAGGGGCTGTGTGTGTGTGGTTTTTTTTTGTTTTTTTTTTTGTTTTTGTTTTTTGAGGGGGGATGGTTTGATCTTTTTCCTTCATGATATGATGATGTTTGTATCATGATTATGTAGATGTACATGTTTATTATGTAGATGTGCATGTTTAAATGTGAATGTGAATGTCATGTCTTTATTTCTTCATCTCTTTGCTACTTTGTGGATGTTTTGATTCATTTTCAATTTCCATTTGCCCTGAGGGCTGGATGAAAAAAAGCACATGTATGCTTATTCCACTTCCCTCAATAAAAAAAACTTTGTTCGTTCGTTCCGTCTCTATGGGGTGAGACTGGGGGCTGGGGGCAGAGTCAGTCTGAAAATGACACATCGTCTCCACAATTGTGTGTCACATTGTGAGACACTACCACTTTCCAGATGGTCCATCAGTCAGATCCGGTTTCATGCTGTGCCTCTGGGTCCTTGTGAGAAAGGGGAGTTAACCATCTATCAGTATGCAGCTACGTCATCTGTAAAACCAGTGTGAGACCTCCTTTAGGTCGGAAGTGTAGTTCTCTCGCAATGCCTGTGTCAGCGCCCCTTTAGGCCAGTCATGTAGAACTCTCTCGACATGTTCGTGTGAAGGCCCCTTTAGGCCAGTCATATAGAACTCTCTCGACATGTCAGTGTGAGAGCCCCTTTAGGCCAGTCATATAGAATTCTATTGACATGATAGTGTGAGAGCCCCTTTAGGCCAGTCATATAGAACTCTCTCGATATGTCAGCGTGAGAGCACCTTTAGGCAAGTCATGTAGAATTCTATTGACATGATAGTGTGAGAGCCCCTTTAGGCCAGTCATATAGAACTCTCTCGATATGTCAGCGTGAGAGCACCTTTAGGCAAGTCATATAGAATTCTATTGACATGATAGTGTGAGAGCCCCTTTAGGCCAGTCATATAGAACTCTCTCGATATGTCAGCGTGAGAGCACCTTTAGGCAAGTCATGTAGAAATACACCTCTCGGCATGTCAGTGTGAGGGCCCATTTAGGCCAGTCATATAGAACTCTCCTAACATGTCAGTGTGAGAGCTTCTTTAGGCCAGTCATATAGAACTCTCTTGACATGTCAGTGTGAGAGCCCCTTTAGGCCAGTCATATAGAACTCTCTCGACATGCCAGTGTGAGAGCCCGTTTAGTCCAGTCATATAGAACTCTATTGACATGTTCGTGTGAGAGCCCCTTTAGGCCAGTCATGTAGAACTCTATTTACATGATAGTGTGAGAGCCCCTTTAGGCCAGTCATATAGAATTCTATTGACATGATAGTGTGAGAGCCCCTTTAGGCCAGTCATATAGAACTCTCTCAACATGTCAGTGTGAGAGCCCCTTTAGGCCAGTCATATAGAACTCTCTGGACATGTTTGTGTGAGAGCCCCTTTAGGACAGTCATATAGAACTCTCTCGACATGCCAGAGTGAGAGCCCCTTTAGGCCAGTCATATGGAACTCTCTGGACATGTTCGTCTGAAGGCCCCTTTAAGCTAGTCTTGTCGAACTCTCGCCGTGTCAATATGAGTGCCCCTTTAGGGAGGTCTGGTCGGGAGTCAAGTTGTGTTTACGGTGATGGAACCTTTATGTGGTGGATGGCCACAGGCTGTTTGGCTGTGTTGTTCAGACTGCTGGGGTGTGGGTGTGTGTTCAGTTGTGGTCTGTGTCATGTGTACCATCCCTCTGCACACACCACGTGCTTTTCCTCACGTAGTAAGTCCCGAGTACTGGAAACTAAAAAACAACTTGATCCAAAAAACAGGAGAAGGACTGTAACCTAGTTTTGCAAATCTGAAGCAGAGTTGCTGCAGTTGTTTGTGTAAGAGCATTGAAGGTGGAGTTCAATTGACAGAAAAATAGGTAAACTGATGAATGAATAAATAAACCACAGCAGCAAACTGAGCGTGTTGCACGTCTCTCTCTCTCTCTCTCTCTCTCCGACTCTCTCTAGTTAAGAACAGAAGATTGGTGATAATTGAGGATGATAAATCAAAATTTAAAGTCAGGAAGTCATGATGAAAGAAAACTGTAAAGGGTAACTGGTTCATTGAGTTATGAAGTCAACCCCTTGTTTGTTGTCTATATGTACGGAAATAATCCAAAGTAAGAAGCCTTCCATTTCGTGCGAAATTGAGTTGATTGATACATGTGTTCTAACCCCTTGACATGAACATTTATTTATTCAATAAAAAAAATGTCACATGTCATGTCATCTCTCTCTCTCTCTCTCTTTCTCTCTCTCCGAAGCTCACCGTGACACACACACACACACACACACACACACACACACACACACACACACACACACTGCATGCACACTTGAAGACACGTGCCGAAACACACAGGAATCAGTATATGTTTCTTTTTATTCATTCCATTCATATAATATGCTTACTATCATGAAATCCAAATACAGATAATTATTGCACACAATTCTTCCTATTGCACATCTTCCACAATGGTCAGCTATCTAACCAGTAAAGTTTCCAAATGGTCATCAACAACATCAACAACAATTCACAACTGCAGTAACCACACAGTAACCATCAAGGCTCACGACAGTAACCACACAGTAACCATCAAGGCTCACGACAGTAACCACACAGTAACCATCAAGGCTCACCTCAGGCCTTTGATAACCACTTTGACAAACAAGCAAAAAAACAAAACAAAAACAACAACATTTGTCAGCATTGGATCGACGCTGAACAGGACAGCAGAGGTTTGTCCTCAAGATGGACACGTCACATTCACAGCAGTGATGAAACAGACAGCAGCAGCATCAGACGGAACGTGAGTGTTTGGGGAGAAATGGGGCAGATGAAGGGCGGTTCTTTCTGACTTCTCCACCCGTGGGCCGCAACTCCCACGTTCGCTCACATCAATCAGTGGGGTTTTACGTGACGTGTATCACCGTGTTTTGTTGTGGACAAGTTGTTCTTACCCCCGCCATACAGACAGCCAGAATGGACAGGTCTGAGACTGAGCGATACCCTGAGAGAGATAAAGAACAGGGAGGAAGGGAGATAACTGGTGGCCAGTGATGCCCCTACTTGAGACTACGGGATAGAACAAGAAAAAGAAGAAGAAAATATAGGCAGTCATACTCCGTTTTCAGGGGTGAGGGGGTGGGGGTGGTGGTGGCGGAATGGGTAGGATCAGTGGATTATCGACATAAACGTTTCGGACAAAATGAACGGCAACAGAAAAAAAAAACCCAAAGCAGCCCCACCCCTACCCCCGAAAAAAAGTATGCCAATTAATGCTTCGGCAGCCTTTTTTTTTTTTTTTTTTACCCAGGACCAGACATAACGTTGTTTTCAAAGTTATGTCCAGCTTCTGACCCCATTTACATTCATATATTTTCTTTTCTTGTGGCATCTTATAACACATGCTTTATCTTAAAAGACACATCCACTTATCGTAACTACTAATGATTGTCATAATCACCGGTAAAAATATATGATTGGTATGGAGGAATTAATTAAAACAGCTTTACACATTCCTCACAGACGATCATAGAAATGTTCTCTCTCTCTCCCCCTCTCCAGCTCTCTCTGTTCACGCACACACACACACACACACACACACACACACACACACATACACGACGTATAATCAAGTTTCACAGTTCTTCTTCTTCTTCTGCGTTCGTGGGCTTCAACTCCCACGTTCACTCGTATATACGCGAGTGGGCTTTTTACGTGTATGACCGTTTTTACCCCGCCATGTTGGCAGCCGTACTCCGCTTTCGGGGGTGTGCATGCTGGGTATGTTCTTGTTTCCATAACCCACCTAACGCTAACATGGATTACAGGATCTTTAACGTGCGTATTTGACCTTATGCTTGCGTATACACACGAAAGGGGGTTCAGGCACTGGCAGGTCTGCACATATGTTGACCTGGGAGATCGTAAAAATCTCCACCCTTTACCCACCAGGCGCCGTCACTGTGATTCAAACCCGGAGCCCTCAGATCGAAAGTCCAACGCTTTAACCATTCAGCTATGGCGCCCGTCAATTTCACAGTTCAAAAGACTGTCCCCAATCCCTTGATTCCAGCAATGTTAACAACGTAAGGAGATTGAACTTAGTGACAACGTGGGTTTTCCCCAGTGCACACCAAGCCACTGGCCAGTGGATCTCCCCTCAGTATGCTGTTGATTGAATGGTTTTCTAAATACTCCAACACATCTTAGCATAATCTGTCACACCCAGTGCCACCTCATTCTTCCTTTGTCAGCCTCACTCATAATCCAACATACAGCTATCATCATTATCGTCATTTTCATCATTATCCTACATCACTATGTTATATACTGTTTTTGTTTTTTCTATTTTTGGAACTCCCGCCAACCTTGGGCTTTTCAATTCACTGCCTTTGTCAACTACATGGTAGTCAGCACACACACACACACACACACACACACACACACACACACACACAGCATCACATACATAATATTTCATTCCAGGTTCAATCACAATTCATTTCCACAAAACACGTTCTTTCTTTCATGCGCCATGTCCTAATCAAGTCTTCAGTGAGTGCAAGTCACTTCAGATCATCGCCTGTCTTTTCAACACACCGTCCATTAAACACAAATCAAAATAAAGTAATGCTTCAATTCCACACAGTGAAGCCAAGTCCACGTGAACGGGAACCAACTCTTACAGTCCACACCCACACACACTGTCTGCAGTCCACACCCACACACTGTCTGCAGTCCACACCACACACACTGTCTGCAGTCCACACACACACACACTGACTGCAGTCCACACCCACACACACTGACTGCAGTCCACACCATACACTGTCTGCAGTCCACACCCATACACTGTCTGCAGTCCACACACACACACACACTGTCTGCAGTCCACACCCACACACACACTGTCTGCAGTCCACACCCATACACTGTCTGCAGTCCACACCCA
Organism: Babylonia areolata; assembly: GCF_041734735.1. Lineage (NCBI taxonomy): Eukaryota > Metazoa > Mollusca > Gastropoda > Neogastropoda > Buccinidae > Babylonia > Babylonia areolata. The sequence goes on along the minus strand of NC_134896.1, from coordinate 3,243,132 downwards.
CACACACACTGTCTGCAGTCCACACCACACACACACTGTCTGCAGTCCACACCCACACACACTGTCTGCAGTCCACACCCATACACTGTCTGCAGTCCACACACACACACACACACACACACTGTCTGCAGTCCATACCCACACACACACTGTCTGCAGTCCACACCCACACACACACTATCTGCAGTCCACACCCACACACTGTCTGCAGTCCACACCCATACACTGTCTGCAGTCCACACCCACACACACTGTCTGCAGTCCACACCCACACACACTGTCTGCAGTCCACACCACACACACTGTCTGCAGTCCACACCCACACACTGTCTGCAGTCCACACCCCACACACTGTCTGCAGTCCACACCCACACACACTGACTGCAGTCCACACCCACACACACTGTCTGCAGTCCACACCCACACACACTGTCTGCAGTCCACACCCACACACACTGTCTGCAGTCCACACCCACACACACTGTCTGCAGTCCACACCACACACACTGTCTGCAGTCCACACCCACACACACTGTCTGCAGTCCACACACCACACACACTGTCTGCAGTCCACACCCACACACCATGTCTGCAGTCCACACCCCACACACCTGTCTGCAGTCCACACCCACACACACTGTCTGCAGTCCACACCCACACACACTGTCTGCAGTCCACACCCACACACTGTCCTGCAGTCCACAACCACACACACTGTCTGCAGTCCACACCCACACTGTCTGCAGTCCACACCCACAACACGTCTGCATCCACACCCACACACACTGTCTCAGTCCACACCCACACACACACTTCTCGTCCACACACACACACACGTCTGCAGTCCACACACCCACCACACACACTGTCTCAGTCCACACCCAACACGTCTGCGCCCACCCCACCACACCTGTCTGCATCCACACCACACACACTGTCTCAGTCCACACCCACACACACGTCTATCCACACCCACCACACTGTCTGCATCCCACCCATACACACTGTCTGCGCCAAAAAAACCACCCCACCTGTCTGCAGCCCCAACCCACACACGTCTGCAGTCCACACCCACACACACCTTCTGCATCCACCCCCCCACACACTGTCTGCAGTCCACACCACACACACTGTCTGCACCCACACCCCACACCCCTGCTGCATCCACCCCCCAAACACGTCTGCACCACACCCACACACACACGCATTCACACACACACACACTGCGTTCCACCACACACACACACACACACACACAACACACACACACACACTGTCTGCACCCCAAAACCCGTTCCGCCCCAACAGCCACTCGGACAGCACAGTTAAAACCTCACTCCAACAAACACCCGCAGTCAGCACAGCGTTAAAGCTCTCTGTCCATCCACGGACGCAGGCCCGCAAGGAGCTAAAGCTGTCGACCCACTCAGTCGTCCAGGCGTCAACACATGTCTGAAGGGAGCTAAAGCTGTCGATCCACTCAGTCGAGCAGGCGTCAACAAGACAATGTCCGCAAGGAGCTAAAGCTGTCAATCCACTCAGTCGAGCAGGCGTCAACACATGTCTGAAAGGAGCTAAAGCTGTCAATCCACTCAGTGGAACAGGCGTCAACAAGACACTTGCACCTTGCGGTCGGCGATCAAGGATGCGAGGTGTCTGATGGACTTGTTGGACAGGGCCCGGTCCCCGAAGAGGCGGCTGAAGATCTTGTTCTTCTTCCTGCGGTACTTGAGCGCCGAGAAGACCACGTGCTCAAACACCTGCTGAAGGCCCTCCTGACTGCGCGCGGAGCACTCAATGTAGCAGTCCGCGCCGATCAGCTTGGCCAGCTGCCTCCCTTCCTCAGTGCTCACCTGGGAGGTGGAGGAGGAGGGGGAGGGGGTCCGGAGGTCGATCTGGGTGCCCACCAGCAGAAGGGGGCGGCGCCGCTTGGTGTGTCGGCGGATCTCGGGCAGCCAGCAGCTGACGACGCTGCAGAAGGACTCGCGGTCACAGACGGAGAAGCAGAGCACGAGCACCTCACTCTCCTGGTAGGTGTAGGCCCGCACACTCTCGTAGTCACTCTGTGGACACAGCAACAGGCACTGTGGGACTGGGGGCAGTGTGTGTGTGTGTGTGTGTGTGTGTGTGTGTGTGTGTGTGTGTGTGTGTGTGTGTGTGTGTGTGTGTGTGTGCACGCGCGCGCGCGCGAGTTCCTCCGCACAAGTTCGCTAAATGATGTCTGTTCTTATCATTTATAATATTTCAATTACTTGCCTTTTTCGAATTCTTCATTTCATAATGTATAAATGTGTTTACTTAGTTGTATGTTTTATCTATCTATCTTGTATCAATCTGTTTATGTTTAACGCAAATTCAGATGCAGGCTCTCAAAGCTTAACAAGCGCGCTGGGTCAGGCGTCTGTTCGGGTAAAACAAAATGTGGTGTAGCGTGTATGAATCAGTCCGCACATTTTGACACCTCCTTCATGTTGGTTGAACCAAGCTTACGTTACAAGGTGGGGAGTGGGAGGTGTGTGTATGGGGAGGGGAGTGGCGGGAGGGTGGGGGGGGGGGGGGGAGGGGAACGTCGCTGTTTTCACTGTCAACTCCGTGAAGTGCCAAGATGGGTATTGACTGTGTAACGTGATCGTAATCAGCTATGCTCGGGTTCGGGTTTGTCCTTGCGTGGGAGAGAGAGAGAGAGAGAGAGGGGGGGGGAAGGGGATGAGAGAGAGGGGAGGGGGATGTAGAGTTCTTTAAGAGGACGGGGGTAGCGGCAGAAGTCTTTCTCTGTGTGTCTGTGTGAGAGAGAGAGAGAGACAGAGAGAGAGAGAGAGAGAGAGAGAGAGATCCGTTTATTTATTTATAGTCTGTTTATCTAAGATAATGATATTAGACTGATGAGACTGAGAGAGAGAGAGAGAGAGAGAGAGAGAGAGAGAGAGAGAGAGAGAGAGAGAGAGAGAATACAGGAACGCAGGAATGCAGGAACTTTAATGTGAAGGCCACCAGCCTGTCCACATGAGAACACGTCCACATAAAGATAACGATTTGAAAAAAATGAGAGAGAGAGAGAGAGAGAGAGAGAGATTCTGTTAACATTCCCTTTCTGTGTGTGTTTTTTGTTGTTGGTTTTGTTGTTTTTTCTGATCAAACACACACGACGAAGGAAGGTGTGTTTTTTGTTGTTGGTTTTGTTGTTTTTTCTGATCAAACACACATGACGAAGGAAGCCAATGGCAGCACAACGTGCACACAGGGAAGCAGCTGACGAAACGGAGTTACTGACGTTTCCGGCCTTACCACCCTGTCTTGCTGCCAAAAGCAAAACAAACAAAAGACAAAAACAACACACACACACACACACACACACACACACACACACACACACTACCAAAACAAACATAGTCGGTGTTGGTCTTCGTCTGTGTGTCTGTCTTTGTCTGTCTTTCGTTCTGTCGCTTTTCCCTCCATTTTGTCTCCCTATCTCCCCCCCTCTCTGTCTCTCCCCCCTCGCCCCCCCTGTCTCCCCTCCTCTCTGTCTCCCCCCCCCCCTCTGTCTCTTCGCCCCCCATGTCTCCCCTCCTCTCTGTCTCCCCTTCTCTCTGTCTCTCCCCCCTCCCTCTCTGTCTCTCCCCCCTCGCCCCCCCTGTCTCCCCCTCCTCTCTGTCTCCCCCCCTCTCTGTCTCTCCCCCCTCGCCCCCCCTGTCTCCCCTCCTCTCTGTCTCCCCCCCTCTCTGTCTCTCCCCCCTCGCCCCCCCTGTCTCCCCTCCTCTCTGTCTCCCCCCCCCTCCCCCCGTCTCTCCCCCCCTCTGTCTCCCCCCCCCCTCTGTCTCCCGCCCTCTCTGTCTCCCCCCTCTGTCTCCCGCCCTCTCTGTCTCCCCTCTCTGTCTCTCGCCCCCTCTCTGTCTCTTCTCCTCCATCTGTCTCTTCCCCCCCTCTCTGTCTCCCCTCTCTGTCTCTCCCCCCCCTCTCTGTCTCTCCCCCCCTCTATGTCTCTCCCCCCTCTCTGTCTCTCCCCCCTCGCCCGCCCTGTCTCCCCTCCTCTCTGTCTCCCACCCCTCTCTGTCTCCCCCCCTCTCTGTCTCTCCCCCCCTCGCCCCCCCTGTCTCCCCTCCTGTCTCCCCCCCCTCTCTGTCTCCCCCCCTCTCTGTATCTCCCCCCTCTCTGTCTCTCCCCCCTCGCCCCCCCTGTCTCCCCTCCTCTCTGTCTCCCCCCCCCTCTCTGTCTCCCCCCCTCTCTGTCTCTCCCCCCCTCGCCCCCCCTGTCTCCCCTCCTGTCTGTCTCCTCCCCTCTCTGTCTCCCGCCCTCTCTGTCTCCCCTCTCTGTCTCTCCTCCCTCTCTGTCTCCCGCCCTCTCTGTCTCTCTCCCCTCGCCCCCCCCCGCCCCCCCGTCCCTGTTTCCTCTCTTCTCTGTCTCCACCCCCCCCCTCTGTCTCCCCCCCTCTCTGTATCTCCCCCCTCGCCCCCCCCCCACCCCCCCACCCCCGTCTCCCCTCCTCTCTGTCTCCCCTCTCTGTCTCTCCCCCTGGCACCCTCCCTCTCTCTCTCACTCTCTCTGTCCTCTTATTCTCTGCCCCTCTATCTCTTTCCATCTAAAATCAAATTTGTTATCGTTATCGTTGTCGTTATCTCTTGCTTTCTCCCCTCTCTCTGTCTCTTTCTGCCCCCCTTTCTCACCACCTCCCTCCCTCCTTCCCTCTCTCTTCTGCTCCCCTTTTCCTTCTCCCCCCTCTCTGTTCTCCCCCCTCCCCCCCCCCTGTCTCCCCTTTCCCCTCTGTCTCCCGTCCTCTCTGTCTTCTCCCCCCCTCGTCCCCTCCCCCCCCGCCCCCCCGTCTCCCCTCCTCCTCTGTCTCCCGCCCTCTCTGTCTCTCCCCCCTCGCCCCCCCCCCCCTGTCTCCCTTTCCTCTCTGTCTCCCGTCCTCTCTGTCTCCTCCCCCCTCTCTGTCTCTCCCCCTCGCCCCCCCCTGTCTCCCTTCCTCTCTGTCTCCCGTCCTCTCTGTCTCTCCCCCCTCTCTGCCCCCCTCTCCCCCCCTCCGTTGAAGATGAGTGGGGTACGCATTGTTTCTGTCTCTGTTCCCGTGTGGGTTTTTCCTTTTTTTCTTGAGCTTCTTTACTTGTTTTGACTTCTATTATTCCCTCTCTATCATCAACTGTCATTGGTCATCGTAAAGGGGTTTCTCTGTTTATCTCCCCCAGGGGGGGGGGGGGAGGGGGGGTTCACGTGTTGATTTCCATTGATTGCAAAGCACCCCAGAAAACACACACACACACACACACACACACACACACGGCAGTACCAACAAGAGGACAGCACAGTAACAGCAGTCCCACAAGGGTCAACGAGGCAGACAGAGAGAGGCCCTCACCACTTTATCTCCAGCCTCTCATCCACCGTTCAGCCTCAACATACCCAGGCTACCGAGGAGACACTGGCACGAACTTCCATACCTACATAGCAGAGGTTGGGGAGGAGAGTGGGGGTGGAGGCAGAGCCACGTAGAGGGGGGAGGGAGGAGTGGGGGGGGGAGAGGGGGGTAGGGGAATAAGGGGAGGGGGGAGGAGGGGGAGTGAGCGTACCTGTAGGGAGGAGAGGAAGGGGGTACGGGAGGTCAATGCCTCTTTGATTACTTGATATTCAAGGACGTAGGTCTGACTGAAGTCGCGCGCGCATGCATGTGTATGTGTGTGTGTGTGTGTGTGTGTGTGTGTGTGCGCGCGCGCGCGTATGTGTGTGTGTGTGTGTGTGAACATATGCGTTTGTGTATGTGTATGTATGTGCGAGAGTGTATGTGTGCGTGTGTGTGTACGTGTGTGTGCGCGCGTGCATATGCGTCCGTACGTCGGTGTGTAGATGTGTGTAGATTGTGCGTGTGTGTGTGTGTGTGTGTGTGTGTGTGTGTGTGTGTGTGTGTGTGTGTGAAGCAGACAAAACAATGACAGGTGTCGGGGTCTCACCTGTCCTGCCGTGTCAAAGAGACTGATGACGAAGTCCTCTCCTCCAACACTGAGGGGCACTGCAACACACAACACACATCTCTTCAGCATCATTCTCCCCTTCTCTTCAATTCCACCTACTGTTTCAGGGGCACTGCAACACACAACACACATCTCTTCAGCATCATTCTCCCCTTCTCTTCAATTCCACCTACTGTTTGAGGGGCACTGCAACACACAACACACATCTCTTCAGCGGCATCATCCACCTCCCCCACTCTCTTCAACTCCACCCGTCAAAGTGCTTACTGACACCAGTCACACCTGCACAACTCCACCCATCATAGTGCCCACTGACACCTGTCATTCACACCTGCACAGCTCCACCCATCAAAGTGCCCATTGACACCAGTCACACCTGCACAGCTCCACCCATCAAAGTGCCCACTGACACCTGTCATTCACACCTGCACAGCTCCACCCATCAAAGTGCCCACTGACACCTGTCATTCACACCTGCACAGCTCCACCCATCAAAGTGCCCACTGACACCTGTCATTCACACCTGCACAACTCCACCCATCAAAGTGCCCACTGACACCTGTCATTCACACCTGCACAACTCCACCCATCAAAGTGCCCACTAACACCTGTCATTCACACCTGCACAACTCCACCCATCAAAGTGCCCACTAACACCAGTCATTCACACCTGCACAGCTCCACCCATCAAAGTGCCCACTAACACCTGTCATTCACACCTGCACAGCTCCACCCATCAAAGTGCCCACTAACACCTGTCATTCACACCTGCACAGCTCCACCCATCAAAGTGCCTACTGACACCTGTCATTCACATCTGCACAGCTCCACCCATCAAAGTGCTTACTGACACCTGTCATTCACACCTGCACAACTCCACCCATCAAAGTGCCCACTGACACCTGTCATTCACACCTGCACAGCTCCACCCATCATAGTGCCCACTGACACCTGTCATTCACACCTGCACAGCTCCACCCATCAAAGTGCCCACTGACACCTGTCATTCACACCTGCACAGCTCCACCCATCATAGTGCCCACTGACACCTGTCATTCACACCTGCACAACTCCACCCATCATAGTGCCCACTGACACCTGTCATTCACACCTGCACAGCTCCACCCATCAAAGTGCCCACTAACACCAGTCATTCACACCTGCACAGCTCCACCCATCAAAGTGCTCACTGACACCTGTCATTCACACCTACACAGCTCGGACCTAAGCGGGATGAGCAGAAAGGCAAAAAGTGAATTCACCACAATCACGTCAACAGAAAAGCTAGAGAAACCAAAAATGCTATCACTCACCCTGAACAGTTGTGAAAGTTCTGATTCGGGTGTGTGTGGGGGGGGGGGGGGGGGGCAAGAAAACGTGTGATACAAAGTGAAAAAAAACTGTAAATGTCACCACTCATGGGATTTGTTGTGGAGGCTCTGATCTAAATTGATGAACAAAAAGACCCATTAAACCTTGCCTGTCTATAGAAGCTATAGAAAACGGTAGACGCTTTATCTCACATCATTAGCTGTGTTGTGGGACTGAAAGACAAAATCAATAAACACAATGTGGTCAACAGAAAAGCTAGAGAATAAAGAATGGCAATACCCACATTTTTCCCCATGCCGGTAATCTTCCATTTTGGAAGATGGAAAAAGTTGTAAACTGGTCAATAATATTATAATATATATTCTCCATTTTTTCCCCTCCACTCTTTGATTGGCCTTCTCTACGCCATTGAGATGGGAAAGAAATGAAGAGTATATACATACATTACACTGTTATTAGCCAGTTTATGCATACATTACACTGTTATTAGCCAGTTTAGACATACATTACACTGTTATTAACCAGTTTATGCATACATTACACTGTTATTAACCAGTTTATGCATACATTACACTGTTATTAACCAGTTTACAACTCTTTCCATGTTCGGAACGAAACTGAATGAACTGGGAAGAACACAGGGAAAGTAACGTGGACGTTGCCAAGAGTGCAGAAGCTATGACTGACCTGAGTAGTTGTCGAAGACGGTGGCGGTGTATGTGTGGGTGAAGAGATGTTGCGTGAAGCTGAGGGTGAGGCACGTCTTGCCCACCATGCCGTCCCCAAGCATGGCGCAGTGCACGAACTTCTCCACACCCCCTCCCCCGCTCTCCCCGCCCTCCCCCTCCTTCCTCACACACCCACTGCCTCCGTTCATCATCCCCACGCTCTCTGCCTTCATGTCTCCAATTTTCATCAAGGTTTCGATAGAAAAAAAAGACACACAGAGACAAAAGTCTGAAAGCAAAATCCGAAAAACTCAGTCAGCAAGATAATGTTCAAACAACTGTCTTCTCTCCAACTCCAAAGTCTTTTTTCTTTTCTTTTGTTCTTTTCTTACAGTTTTGAATACTGGCAAGAAAAAAACGAGAAACACTTGTTAATTCAAACCTCAACAAGTTTCAATGACTGTTCTCTCTCCAAACGAACTAAAAGTTCCAAAGTCTGGCATCAAACATCACCAATATAAGACAGTCTGGAACTCTGGTTTTCAAACGTTGTTCCACACTTGCTTGGCGTGGATAGTCCACCCCATCAACATATCCCCAGTTTGGAACTGTAGCAGATTTATTTGAGAGGAAAACTTGTTCGGCTCACTCTTATATAGCCAGTGGCAGAAGAGAAGAGGTGCACGCGACATCTCAGCCAATCAGAATGCTGGTAGAACGATCACTGTCTGCAGTGTGTGCGTGCAAAGCGGCCAGAAGGCTTGCGAGGGGGGAAGGTCTCTCGGTCAGAGAGAGGTGGCGGTACCTCGTGTTTTTGTTGACACAAAGGGGGTCACCTCTTAACTCCGAGAGGGGGGGGGAGGGGGATGGAGGAGGAGAGAGGTACGGGGAGTGCAGAGAGAGTGCAGGGGAGGGGGGAGGGGAGGGGAGGTGAGTGACGTGGTGACTGGTTCTGTGCTTGGTCAGTGAGTTGAGGACAGTACCTGGCCACCTTTGGTCAGTCAGTTTGTGACCACAGCACCTGGCCACCTTTGGCAGTGAGCGTGCTGACCACGGGCCAGCAGCCAGGTAAACACGGCGCGAGTGCACGGGCTTTCTCTACCACCTTTTTTTTTTTCTTTTTTTTTTTCTTTTCTTTTTTTGTAAGTTGTACTGTACTGTCCTGTAATGGCTGGGGTTCACTTCAGGACAGTAAACAGTTCCCAGTGTGTGTGTGTGTGTGTGTGTGTGTGTGTGTGTGTGTGTGTGTGTGTGTGTGTGTGTGTGTGCTTGTGTACCTGATTGTGCCTCTCTCTCTCTCTCTCTCTCTCTCTCTCTCTCTCTCTCTCTCCCTCTCTCTCTCCCATTCCCCCCTCTCTCTCTACCACTAATCTACATCTGATCTTCCAGTTATTGGCATAAAATGTGTTCGCGTGCGTGTCTGTGCATGAGAGTAAATGTGTGTTTATCCCTCTGTATATACATATACATGTGTGTGTTTGTGTGTGTTTGTGTGTGTTGTGTGTGTGTGTGTGTGTGTGTGTGTGTGTGTGTGTGTGTGTGTGTGTGTTGACAACACAACGGACACGATGTTACAAGTTTTGACAAAGCAGTGCACATCCTGTAAAAATAGGTCGAGAACAGGATGGAAGGGGAAAATACTCACCCACTTTTTAGATCTCGAACTCACTTATATTCATACTCCTACACATGGACTTAGCACACACACACACACACACACACACACACACACACACACACACACACACACACACACACACACATATATAATCAAACCTCAAATTTTACATCTATTAATCATGGAGTACCACTGGGATCCATCTTAGGACCAATTTTATTCTCCACTTATGTTAATGATTTACCTTGTTATATGAAATGTAAATGTGAAATGTTTGCAGATGACACATCCTTACATTCAAGCAATTCAGACGCCAGTAAACTAACTAATGAACTCCAAGATGATATTCAGAAACTTAATGACTGGACACACTTGAATCACATGTCCTTGAATGCTCAGAAAACGAAGTGCATGTATGTATGTGCACGACAAAAAATGAAACATAACTTCAAACCACTATTCCTAGGCGTCAATAAAATTGAAGAGGTAGATTCACATAAAATTCTGGGTGTCATTATTGATAAAGATCTATCTTGGACTGATCATACGAAGTACTTAAGTAAACGTCTCTCAAATAGAATACTTCAAGTAACAAAAATCAAAACGATTCTTAATGTCCATTCACGAAGGCTCTTTTTCTGTGTACATATTCTGCCAGTAACTGATTATGCATCAACTTTATGGGACAGCTGTAGCCTCTCAAACTTGAAGTTTATTCACCGTATGTATAAAAGAGCACTGAAAATAGTATTGTTAAAACCGAACTCCCTGACCCCAATGGACTATAAACAACTTAATATATCATCCTTTCACAACAGGCTGTACTTCAACAAAGCTGTTTGCATGCATAATGTTATGAATGGAAATGCTCCAAAAAAGATTGCAGACACATTTAAAACTAATGAACACAGACACAACCACATGCTCTGCATACCCAGACCAAGAAACAACCTTTACAAATCCAGCTTTCTGTATTCTGGTGGAAAATTATGGAATAATCTCCCACTCACTCTGAAAAGTATCGTAAATAAAAACGTGTTTAAGAAAAATCTGAAGAATCACCTCATTGAAAATAATTAACAGTAATACAAATTTTGACCTGTTAGTCTAATATTCCTATTAATTGTGAAATGTTTTGTATGTTTGTGTTGGCAAGGATTTTGCACTAAATGGGGGTACATGTGCATGTGGATAGGGTGGGTATGGTGTAATTGTGTCCGAGAATTTGTATTCAGTGGTGTGTGTGTGTGTGTGTGTGTGTGTGTGTGTGTGTGTGTTTAAATGGAAATGCAATTGTGTATTTCTTTATCACAATATTTGTGTATATATACATAAGCATTTTGTTGTTGTTGCTGCTCTTCATCTGCTTGTTTCTTCTCTCTCTCTCTCTCTCTCTCTCTCTCTCTCTCTCTCCCCCTATTTTTTCTTCACTTTTTTTCTTTCTTTTCCCTTCTCTTGAATTTTTTTTAAATTATTATTTTCATTGATGGCTTAATGTAAAAAAAAAAAAGCAATTGTTGCTTATTCAATTTACCATCATGAAATAAAATCTTGACTTGACTTCAAACACACACACACACACACACACACACACACACACACACACACACACTGAGCACCAGCCTGCAGAAAACACAAGGGATGCTCCAGCCTGCATCAGGACTCGTCCCTCCAGAGCCGTGTGTGTGTGTGTGTGTGTGTGTGTGTGTGTGTGTGTGTGTGTGTGTGTGTGTGTGCGTGCGTGTGTGTGTGTGTGTGTGTGTGTGTGTGTGTTCGTGTGTTCGTGTGTGTGTGTGTGTGTGTGTGTGTGTGTGCTGACCTGTGCTTGCCAAGTTTGGCTTTATTTGTATGCGCCCTGTCTGTTAGTCTCTCTGTTGTTTGTCTGTGAGCTTTCTCCCTCCTCTCTCTCTCTCTCTCTCTCTCTCTGTCCCTCTCTCTCTTCCCCCATCCGTCTGTCTGTCTGTCTCTCTCGTCATATATATATATATATATATATATATATATATATATATATATATATATATATATATATATATATATATATATATATATATATATATATATATATACCTGTTAGACAGACTCCAACGAATTCAGAATAACGCTGCCAGACTCATTTGCAGAGCTTCTAAATTTGACCATGTTTCTCCTCTCCTTCAGTCTCTCCACTGGTTGCCTGTTTCTGATCGAATAGACTATAAGCTATCCACTCTGACCTTTTCTGCAGTCAACGGATCTGGCCCAAAGTATCTTTCTGAACTCATCCATATCTATACCCCGTCTCGCCAGCTCCGTTCTTCCTCTGATACTCGACTTCTCAGGATACCTCACGTCAGAAGTAAGACCTATGGACACAGATCGTTTCCTTTTCAATCGCCAAAGACGTGGAACAAGCTCCCTGATAACCTCCGTCATTCTGATTCCCTCGCATCTTTTAAATCTCGTCTCAAAACTCACCTTTTCCCTCAGCAATAAGTTCAGTTGTGGCAGGCCCACAACTACATGCATGTATATGAATGTGTGTATATTGTGTGCGTGTGTTTATGTAAGTATGTGCCTGCCTATGTGTGTGTATGTGTTAGGGTAGCTGTTAGATACACATGTATGTTAAAATGTATGTATGCAGTGCGTGCGTGTGTGTGTGTGTGTGTGTGGTCACATTTTGGTGTGTGTATGTAACATAGATATAATGTTTTATGTTATCAAAAGGGTTTTTGTAAAGCACCTAGAGCAGATTTCTGGATAGTGTGCTATATAAGTATCCATTATTATTATTATTATTATTATTATATATATATATATATATATATATATATATATATATATATATATATATATATATGTTCCAATGTTTGTTCCAATGTACCTTTTATTTACCTCTGTGCTAGCTGAATCGGTAGCGTAAGCAGCACTGACTTGAAGTTGTGTACCTTGTGAATGGAGAGAGTTACCACTCTTTACTATTTGTTCATCATTTCATCTCCTGGCCTCATTCTTTGTTAATTTCCAGTTATATATATATATATATATATATATATATATATATATATATATATATAGATATAGATATATACCCTCTCCACTCTTCTCTCTCTCTTCCTCCCCCCTCTCTCTCCCTCACTCTATCTCTATCGTTCACTGTGTGTGTGTGTGTTTCCCTCTCCCTCTCTGTCTCTATCTGTCTCTTACTGTCTGCCTCTCTCTCTCTCTCTCCCTGTCTCTGGAAAGTTTTTTCTTGTTCCTGTGACTTTCGTCGGATTTTCGTCGGAAATCCCCGATTATTTTTAGCGAGAATTGCATGCGCATGCGCGTCTCCATTGCCGGTTTTTCTAGGTCACCGAAAGGCTAAAATTTCGTCATGGAAATCGCTGTTCCGACGAAAGTATTTTGTTCTATTTCGGTGACTATTTTTTGCAAATTTATAAGATATATTTGGCTTTATAATTACACCCATTACTTGCTTTAGTCTTCTATGTTTACTTTGCGCATGTTTCTTGTCACATCTCAGTCATTACGTATTCGAACTGATCCATTTATAAACTCTGTCGAAAAGTTGTCCGAGCAAAAGCAGTGCAAACTCAGAAAAGCTAGTTACGGTGGTGGGCTGCCCATGACGTCATATGACCTACTTCTCGCTCTGCAAGCGACGAGAGGTCCCCCGGGAAAGCTGGCCTGCACACTCCCTGTCCACGTCTTGTGGGTGCTGGGTGCTGGGTGTGGAGGCCGGGGCAGGACACACCCAGTGCCCTCAAGGCCAGTCCTGTGTGCCTTCTGGAGGACACACCATCCATGTTCGCCCTGGATGGGTCGTGGAACAGGAACATACCCGCCATGCATATCCCCCCAGAAAACTGAGGATGGCTGCCTGCACATGATGGCGGGCGTGAAAACGGTCACACACGGAAAAGCCCAGTCGTACATTCGATTGAATGTGGGAGCTCCAGCCACAACGCAGAAGAAGAAGAGAGGAGAATGAGGAGGGGGAGGAGCAGCAGCAGCAGAAGAAGAAGATGAAGAAGAAATGTAATATTTTATGTATTCAGTGTGTTGTTTGTTTTCAACCTTTTATCTGCAACATACCGCCTGTCATAACCATGATCTATGTCGTTTTAACATCGCTTTAATTTTTTCCCTACAGGAGAGGGAAGAACACCACAGCACTGTAACCTAAGGGAGAGTCTGTCTGATGGGTACTGTGAAGGGTCACATCACGTACTCTCCTTGCTGTGAAGCCCAAAGAAGTTTTTTTTTCGTGGAAATAAGAGTTTTTCGGGTGGAAATAAGCGTGGTGTCTGGAACAGCTCAGCTGGTCTTCTTTGTAGTGAACGGTGCCGCCCCCCCCCTCCCCTCCCCTGCCCTCATTCCTGCAGGTGGTGTTATCGTTGGCTGACAAGACCACTTACCTGACAGGGGAAAACACCACATCAAAGGGAAGGTGCCGGCGTCTCCATCAGGTGAACAACACGGGCTGATTGACTGACACGGGGTGGGGGGAAGGGGGGGAGGGGGGTAAAGCAGGCTGATTGACTGACTGACATGGGGTGGGGGGAGGGGGTAAGATAGGCTGATTGACTGACTGACATGGGGAGGGGGGAGGGGGTAAGATAGGCTGATTGACTGACTGACATGGGGTGGGGGGAGGGGGTAAGATAGGCTGATTGACTGACTGACATGGGGAGGGGGGAGGGGGTAAGACAGGCTGATTGACTGACTGACATGGGGAGGGGGGAGGGGGTAAGACAGACTGATTGACTGACTGACACGGGAAGGGGGGGAGGGGGGTAAGATAGGCTGATTGACTTACTGACACGGGAAGGGGGGGGAGGGGGGTAAGACAGGCTGATTTACTGACTGACAAGGGGAGGTAGGGAGGGAGGGAGGGAGGGGGTAAGACAGGCTGATTGACTGACTGACACGGGGAGGTAGGGAGGGAGGGAGGGGGGTAAGATAGGCTGATTGACTGACTGACACGGGGAGGTAGGGAGGGAGGGAGGGGGTAAGACAGGCTGATTGACTGACTGACACGGGGAGGTAGGGAGGGAGGGAGGGGGGTAAGACAGGCTGATTGACTGACTGACAAGGGGAGGGGGGAGGGGGTAAGACAGGCTGATTGACTGACTGACAAGGGGAGGGGGGGAGGGGGTAAGACAGGCTGATTGACTGACTGACATGGGGTGGGGGGAGGGGGGTAAGACAGGCTGATTGACTGACTGACATGGGGAGGGGGGAGGGGGTAAGACAGGCTGATTGACTGACTGACACGGGGTGGGGGGAGGGGGTAAGACAGGCTGATTGGCTGACTGACACGGGGAGGGGGGAGGGGGTAAGACAGGCTGATTGACTGACTGACATGGGGAGGGGGGGAGGGGGTAAGACAGGCTGATTGACTGACTGACATGGGGAGGGGGGAGGGGGTAAGACAGGCTGATTGACTGACTGACATGGGGTGGAGGGAGGGGGTAAGACAGGCTGATTGACTGACTGACATGGGGAGGGGGGAGGGGGTAAGACAGGCTGATTGACTGACTGACAAGGGGAGGGGGGAGGGGGTAAGGCAGGCTGATTGACTGACTGACAAGGGGAGGGGGGAGGGGGTAAGACAGGCTGATTGACTGACTGACAAGGGGAGGGGGGAGGGGGTAAGACAGGCTGATTGACTGACTGACATGGGGAGGGGGGGAGGGGGTAAGACAGGCTGATTGACTGACTTACACTGGGAGGGGGGGGGGAGAGGGAGGGGGTAAGGCAGGCTGATTGACTGACTGACATGGGGAGGGGGGGGGGGGGTAAGACAGGCTGATTGACTGACTGACAAGGGGAGGGGGGAGGGGGTAAGACAGGCTAATTGACTGTTTGACACGAGGAGGGGCTAAGACAGGCTAATTGAATGACTGACAGTTCATCTGAACCCATCCCCCCTGTCACAGTGACAGCTGTCCAGTCAAACAACACAGTGAGGACAGTTCATCTGAACCCATCCCCCCCTGTCACAGTGACAGCTGTCCAGTCAAACAACACAGTGAGGACAGTTCATCTTCTGGACCAAACCCCCAAAGAACCCAAATGCTTTCTTTGTGGCTGGTGAGGAAAATGGTGTTGACAATGGATTCACAATCTTTTTCTTTTGTCAGCGAGAGAAGAATTCATTTGTCTTGTTTCCAGCTTTCAAGATTTCTCTCGTCTTCCTGCCCCCCCCCCCCCCCCCCCCCCCCATCCCCAATCCCCCTCGTCCCGGCCCACACCCGTTCTCTCCATCTCGCTCGCGTGCGTGTGTGGTGTGGGTGTGTTTATCTCTCTCTTTCTTTCTCTCCACTCTTTTTCTCCCACATCCCCCCTTTCTCTGTGTCTCCCACGAGATTAAAGTTTTCTTCTTGTTCTTCTTGTTCACCCTCTGATCATCAGTCATTTTTCCTCTGTCTCTGTCTCTCTCTCTGTCTGTCTCTCTCTCTGTGTATCTGTCTATCTCTCTCTCTCTCTCTATTATACACACCTGCTTGTGAAAGAGTGAGAATGGCAGACAGAGGGAGATAAAGGGATGGGGGAAAAACAAACAGTGCTGACGATGTGAGTCAATCCTTTCCAGGTGACCCACTGTTCCACAAAACACGGGGCCAAATACCTGGAAAGCCCCGTGAACGAAAAAGAAAAGTGGTACAACTTGGTCATTTGATTCAAATGACATCCTTTAACACACGGTTGATTTTGCTGTTGTTGTTGTTTTGCTGTTGTTGTTATTTTCCCAGGCGTGTGTTCAAGCACAAACGTGAGTCTGTGTAGTAACACTGTGTTTCGGTTGTGTGTGTGTGTGTGTGTGTGTGTGTGTGTGTGTGTGTGTTACTGTGGTAAACGTTAACAAATTAATTTTCTCTGGAAATTTTTTTTTCTGTCAATATCAAAATCGGATGAAACAGAGGTTGTTTTTTTT
Source organism: Babylonia areolata (assembly GCF_041734735.1). Lineage (NCBI taxonomy): Eukaryota > Metazoa > Mollusca > Gastropoda > Neogastropoda > Buccinidae > Babylonia > Babylonia areolata. The sequence continues at coordinate 3,226,629 of NC_134896.1, read as the reverse complement.
TTTTGTTTTTTTTTGTTTTGTTTTTCGGATGAAACAGAGGTGGGTCTTTTTTTTTGGTTGGGGGGTGGGGGTGGGTTCATTCATATCAATGACGTGTTGTGAGTGTTCCGGATTAAACCGTATTTCCGGATCGTAGATGGTTTATTTCGTTAAGCCCCCGTCACCATGTTATCTTGCCGTTCCTGGTTCGTTGCCGGACGTTTGTGTTGGGTTTTGTTTCAGACTAAATCCCCATTTCTTTCCCTGCACTCCTCTGTGTGACTGAGGGAGTGAACGTCCACGCCTTGTTGTGAACACTACTCATTCCGTATTGAGGGGTAAACTGTGGACATTGCTTATTTCTTGCCCGCAGTTAACAGAAAAGAACAGAAAAACACCTTCAGGACAGAACACACAGAATGACACTAACGACATCATTCACGTGTTTCTTGCATACGATTAATTTAAAGAAGGTACTGATTTAACTTGGTTAGGCATCCTGACGTTTCAAGGTAAAGGCGGCAGTTTTGCCTGAAAAGTCTTTCCACTGTCGGAATCTTGCTTTCAGTCGATAACTCGTGGGGGGATGATGTGGAGGGTAGTGGAGGGGGGTAGGTACGGCTGCGCGTGGGAGCAGCATCCCATAAACTCAGAAGACGAGAAAGAAGATACTTTGTTGTTGTTGTTGTTGTTGTTTTTAAATCTTCCCAGCCGTTCCAGTGGCATCACCACCACACGTTGTTCTTCAGCCAGGGCGTGCTGTGCCCAGGTTCACGTGCCGGCAGTAACTTTGCCCGAGATGTCAGTGAACTGAATTTGAAATCGAGCACAATCATCTTGCACTTCGTCATTGGCGGTGAGGAAATCAGCAACATTGCTCCATAGCGGTGAGTGTGTCAGTGACGTCAAACGGTGAGTGTGTCAGTGACGTCAAATGGTGAGGATGTCAGGGAAGTGAAGCATTCAGTGTGCCTGGAAATCCAACAGTTGCTTCAGGTCTGGTTTTTCCACACCCACACAGTCCCCGGAGTATCCTGGGGATGAAGTTACCGCTAAGGACACCACGAGGTGCCCGTGCATGTGCATGCTTGTTGTCTTCCAAATTCCCACAGAAAACAGGGTGATTCTTCACTTTCAACTCCACTCCCTTCTTGCCGCTGGCTTTCTTGTTTTTGCAGGTATGAAGAATTAGGTGTGTGTGTGTGTGTGTGTGTGTGTGTGTGTGTGTGTGTGTGTGTGTGTGTGTGTGTGTGTGTGTGCTTGCTTGCTTGCTTGGGAGCGTTGGTGAGCTGATGCATGTATGTGTGCGTGCATCCAAACGCATTTCATTCAAAGCATCCATCACTGTCTCTCTGTTTTGCCTGTTTTGCGTGTGTGTGTGTGTGTGTGTGTGTGTGTGTGTGTCTGTCTGTCTGTCTGTCTGTCTGTCTGTGTCTGCCTGTCTGTCTGTATGTCTGCCTGCCTATCTATGTGTCTGTATGTGTCTGCCTGTCTTTGTGTCTGTCTATTTCTGTCTATGTCTATGTCTGTCTGTGTCTATCTGGCCGGCCCTATGTCTGCCCGTTTGTCTGCCTGTCTGTTTCTCTCTGTCTGCCTGTCTGTCTGTGTGTCTGTCTCTGCATGTCTGTGTGTCTGTCTATGTCTTCCAGTTTGTGTGTCTGTCTGTCTGTCTACCTGTCTGTCTGTCTGTCTGTCTGTCTCTGTATCTGCCTGTCTGTGTCTCTGTCTCTGTATGTCTACCCCATGTCCTCCCATGTCTGTCTGTCTGTCTGTCTGTCTATGTCTTCCAGTTTGTGTGTCTGTCTGTCTGTCTACCTGTCTGTCTGTCTGTCTGTTTGTCTCTGTCTCTGTATGTCTACCCCATGTCCTCCCATGTCTGTCTGTCTGTCTGTCTGCATCTCTCTGTCATTGTTTTTATCTCCCCTGATGCCTTTGCATAGGTGTGTGTGTGTGCATGTATGTATGTATGTATGTATGTATGTGTGTGTGTGTGTGTGTGTGTGTGTGTGTGTGTGTGTGTGTGTGTGCATGAGACGGCCCAGTCACCTTGGAAGTGGAACACACACTCATCCACTGCTAATGAAGCCAATGAAGCACCTGGCACAGCCATCACTGCTGCCAACTGATACACACACTGACTCCACAAACACTACAGAACCACCTCAAGCAGGTTTTCATCACAGTGTTCAGATGATCGGGAGAAGTTTCAAACCATGCAAGCTGTGGTCTGTCATGGCCTGTCACTGACAACATGAACACTACACACAGCGCTGTGTGCCCACAGTTCACATCATGTCACCATGCCCCCAACATGAACACTACACACGGGGCTGTGTGCCACAGTTCACATCATGTCACCATGCCCCATGAACACTACACACAGCGCTGTGTGCCCACAGTTCACATCATGTCACCATGCCCCATGAACACTGCACACAGCGCTGTGTGCCACAGTTCACATCATGTCACCATGCTCCCAACATGAACACTACACACAGCGCTGTGTGCCACAGTTCACATCATGTCACCATGCCCCCAACATGAACACTACACACAGCGCTGTGTGCCACAGTTCACATCATGTCACCATGCCCCATGAACACTGCACACAGCGCTGTGTGCCACAGTTCACATCATGTCACCATGCCCCCAACATGAACACTACACACGGGGCTGTGTGCAGCAGTTCACATCATGTCACCATGCCCCCAACATGAACACTACACACAGCGCTGTGTGCCACAGTTCACATCATGTCACCATGCCCCCAACATGAACACTACACACAGCGCTGTGTGCCACAGTTCACATCATGTCACCATGCCCCCAACATGAACACTACACACAGCGCTGTGTGCCACAGTTCACATCATGTCACCATGCCCCCAACATGAACACTACACACAGCGCTGTGTGCCACAGGTCACATCATGTCACCATGCCCCCAACATGAACACTACACACAGCGCTGTGTGCCACAGTTCACATCATGTCACCATGCCCCATGAACACTACACACAGCGCTGTGTGCCACAGTTCACATCATGTCACCATGCCCCCAACATGAACATTACACACAGCGCTGTGTGCCACAGTTCACATCATGTCACCATGCCCCCAACATGAACACTACACACAGCGCTGTGTGCCACAGTTCACATCATGTCACCATGCCCCCAACATGAACACTACACACAGCGCTGTGTGCCACAGTTCACATCATGTCACCATGCCCCCAACATGAACATTACACACAGCGCTGTGTGCCACAGTTCACATCATGTCACCATGCCCCCAACATGAACACTACACACGGGGCTGTGTGCCACAGTTCACATCATGTCACCATGCTCCATGAACACTACACACAGCGCTGTGTGCCACAGTTCACATCATGTCACCATGCCCCCAACATGAACATTACACACAGCGCTGTGTCCTCACAGTTCACATCATGTCACCATGCCCCATGAACACTACACACAGCGCTGTGTGCCCACAGTTCACATCATGTCACCATGCCCCCAACATGAACACTACACACAGCGCTGTGTGCCCACAGTTCACATCATGTCACCATGCCCCCAACATGAACACTACACACGGGGCTGTTTGCCCACAGTTCACATCATGTCACCATGCCCCATGAACACTACACACAGCGCTGTGTGCCCACAGTTCACATCATGTCACCATGCCCCATGAACACTACACACAGCGCTGTGTGCCACAGTTCACATCATGTCACCATGCCCCATGAACACTACACACAGCGCTGTGTGCCACAGTTCACATCATGTCACCATGCCCCATGAACACTACACACAGCGCTGTGTGCCACAGTTCACATCATGTCACCATGCCCCATGAACACTACACACAGCGCTGTGTGCCACAGTTCACATCATGTCACCATGCCCCATGAACACTACACACAGCGCTGTGTGCCACAGTTCACATCATGTCACCATGCCCCCAACATGAACACTACACACAGCGCTGTGTGCCACAGTTCACATCATGTCACCATGCCCCCAACAGGAACACTACACACAGCGCTGTGTGCCACAGTTCACATCATGTCACCATGCCCCCAACATGAACACTACACACAGCGCTGTGTGCCACAGTTCACATCATGTCACCATGCCCCCAACATGAACACTACACACGGGGCTGTGTGCCACAGTTCACATCATGTCACCATGCCCCCAACATGAACACTACACACGGGGCTGTGTGCCACAGTTCACATCATGTCACCATGCCCCCAACATGAACACTACACACAGCGCTGTGTGCCACAGTTCACATCATGTCACCATGCCCCCAACATGAACACTACACACGGGGCTGTGTGCCACAGTTCACATCATGTCACCATGCCCCCAACATGAACATTACACACAGCGCTGTGTGCCACAGTTCACATCATGTCACCATGCCCCCAACATGAACATTACACACAGCGCTGTGTGCCACAGTTCACATCATGTCACCATGCCCCATGAACATTACACACAGCGCTGTGTGCCACAGTTCACATCATGTCACCATGCCCCATGAACATTACACACAGCGCTGTGTGCCACAGTTCACATTATGTCACCATGCCCCATAAACATTACACACGGCGCTGTGTGCCCATAGTTCACATCATGTCACCATGCCCCATGAACACTACACACAGTGCTGTGTGCCCACAGTTCACATCATGTCACCATGCCCCCAACAAGTTCCCAGATGGTCCTTCACTTTTTATGAACCCTGTAGCGTACCTTCGACCTCTCTGTCTCTGTCTGTGTTTCTCTGTCAGTCTGTCTGTCTCTGTCTACGTCTGTCTATCTCTCTGTCTCTCTGGCGAGCCTCCTTTGAGTGCTGCTGTCGCACAAACTGTGTAGAATATTTTGTGAACTTAACTCATCGTGACAATACTTTTACCTTTGTTTTATTAGTTTCCCTTCATTATTATCATTCTTTTATCTTTATCTTATTCTGTGTTTTCTTTTCATGGATTCTTTCGTATGGTTACCTCCCTACGGTGCTGCTGGACCATAACAAGCTGCAAACTGTGCGGAACGATTGTGAACTCCTAAATCACAGTGACACTCCTTTTCTACTTTTAGATCGTTATTGTATGTGTCAGTTTCCCTGTTTGCGCTGAATGTGTACGTCGTGTCGTCTTTTGACATTTCATTTGGTGCTTCACCTAGCATGTTGCAGTTGTCAGCTACTTTTTTTTTATTTTTAATATTTCCTTGATTTGATTTGATTTGATTTTTTCTTTATTTTTGTATAATAATATTGATCTTCATCCTCCGCTGAAATACATGTCAAACTTACATGGAAACGCCGTGCGGTGTGGCCAAGCCAACGGGTTTCCGACATCGTCACTCACGTCAAACAGCGTTAGTCCGTCTGTGTGATTCATGGTTGTCTGGCATCAACAACAGTGAAATCGTAGGTGCTGTTTTTTCTTGACTTACAGAAAGCTTTTGATCTCGTTGACCACAAAATATTCCTTACAAAATTGTCATTGTATCTCAGAGACCCCACCACACTGTCCTTTTTCGAATAATTCCTCACCGACAGAACACAACATGTGTTCACCAGTGGTAGATTCTCTTCTATGGAAGCAATAAAAAGTGGAGTTCCTCAAGGATCTGTTTTAGGGCCACTTCTATTCTGCATATTTATCAATGATCTTCCTTTGTCTCTATCAGACTCCAGAGTCTTGTGTGACCTTTTTGCAGATGACACTTCCCTTCATCCCAGTGCTGTCAGCGTTGCTCCAGTTGAGAATTCTCTTCAAACGGGCTTAAATGATGTTTCTAAATGGTGCAGATCCAACTGTATGACACTTTATCCCCCAAAACGAAGAGTATGATTATCACGTCAAGACAAAAGCATCAAGAAAACCCTGAATGTCGATGATAACTCCATTGATCAAGTTCGCGAGCACCGCGTCTTGGGAGTCATAATTGATGAACTTAAATAGCAAGCTCACATTGATTCTGTCTGTAAAAGGTTGGCACACAGTCTGTTTTTGCTCAATCAGCTCAAACCTTACATAGACAATGAAGCTCGCAAAATGTTCTTCCACGCTCACTGTCTTTCTCACATCAACTATGCATCTGTTGTCTGGAGCTGTGTTGCAGATGTTCATCGTAAGAAAATAAATTCTCTCCACAAGAGAGTGGCCAGACTAATTCCACTAGATCACTCACTGTCAACTTTAGAAAAGCAAGCCAGATTGAATATCCTTCCACTTCAAAAACAGCTAGAATGCAACAAAACATTACTCATGTACAAAACACACAATAACTGGCACCACACTAATTATCTCAAACACCTGCTTACACGAGTCTCATGCCGATACGGCTCTAACAAATACATTTTACCACGTACCCGAATTGATATGTTCAAAACTAGTTTTGCATTTTCCATAGCATCCCTGTGGAACTCCCTTCCTTTGCACATACAAACGGACAGTTCTCTACCTATTTTCAAATCAAGTCTGCATAAATAAATATCTTCACCCCTTCCAACAGTAAATAACTCTGATCTTTGAATTACTGTAGGCAGTAACAAAGAGGTCAGTTATGTCTCATTTATTGTATCAGTTATTGTTGTTGTTGTTCTTTTCTTGCTTTCTCATTTTATCTTGTTTTGTTTTGCTTCTCTTGTCCTTTTTTATTATTTTTTTTTTCTTTCTTTTCT